>NC_071114.1:4157500-4457500 GCF_024256425.1 Clarias gariepinus
CTGTGATCTCACCCAGGTGAGAAATATTACATGTTACCTGCGGATCCAGCCGCCTCCTCTTCATCCACCGATGACGCTCGACCACCTCTCACACTGCCACATGGTCTTACACTGACTGCATTTCCTACACGTCTAATAGAACACATTTGCCTATGCGTGAGTGCAAGGACTTTATTTAGTTATACTTTTTTACTTAGCTTTCTCCTCTTCAGGCAGTCAGAGGTGTTCAGTAGGTATAAGATAGAGAAGGCAGGTAGTTGCTCAGCGTTCCCTAATGGCCAACACTCAGGTCTTGAAAATGTCAAATCGCAAAGTATTGTGCAACAATTGTACAATGCCCAACACTATACCAGGAGCTCCCCTAAAGGGTGCCCATCTCACCAGCAGACTAGTACAGGTTTATTTTGAATTGTCTTCCTGTTCATATGAAGAGAGAGCATACTGTACCTGTCTGGAAGGCAGGAAAGAAATAGAAGACAGAAAGAAGAGGAGAAGTGTTGTAAGCTCTGGATGAAATCTAATTACAAAGCAATCTGAGGGTAAAATTGTAAGCATGAAGGCATTATGTAACACATCATCTTGGTATTATTGTGTGCCTGGTTTAAAAGCATGTATTGTTAATTATTTAGCTCATTGTATTGGTATAATTAGTCCTAAAGCTTTATACAAAAGCATAGTTAAATTCACTTACAGTTAAGTGCTTGAAACTGATTAATTAAAAGATGTTTATAAGATAAGATTGGAGTGGTGGTAGTTCAGTGGGTTAAGAGTTACTGATTGGAAGGTGGGTGGTTCGAGCCCCAGCTCTGCCAGGTTGCCGCTGTTGGGCGCTTGAGCAACAACTTGAGTGTACAATGGCTGACCATGCACTCGGACCCCAGACTACTAAGAAAAATGGGATATGCAAAGAATAAAGAATTTCACTGTGCAGTAAGGTATACAGGGTGTATCCATATATACATACTGTATGTGACGAGTAAAGGCTGAACTTAACTTAATTTGCAGACTGTAACATAACTGATGTGGTATTGATGCTGCAGTAACAGATTTTACATACTGTTTGAACACATCACATGATCTAAGGCTAACAATGGAATTTTTTATTTGTATTTTTAAGAAATTAAAACTTTTATTGATTAAATTGATGAAATATTTAACATTTATCAAATTATAACAATCACTGCGGGAGAGAAAGAGGGAGAGAGAAAAGCAGGGGCTGATTGCAGCAATACCCTACTATACAGTAAGTCATAACTGGTACAAACTGTTCTTTTAAAACTACCATTTTCGAGGGGCGTTCATGTCAAACCAGGACTTGTGATGAGCAGCGGGATCATAGCTCAGGTGTACTGAGAAAACTTTCTACCCTGATGGTGTCCAAGCACTAGTAAAACACCGTGTTCAGTCCATTAGTGTAGCAGGGGGATATACTGTATATAGAGAAATAGAGGGACTGCGCAAAAAAAAAAAAAAACATTTGACTGCAGTTTGACTTGAATTGCTAAACCATTAAAAGATATGATGTGTTGTTCATTAATAAAAAATACATTGTACTGT
This sequence comes from Clarias gariepinus, assembly GCF_024256425.1. Taxonomy (NCBI): domain Eukaryota; kingdom Metazoa; phylum Chordata; class Actinopteri; order Siluriformes; family Clariidae; genus Clarias; species Clarias gariepinus. The sequence goes on from NC_071114.1 coordinate 4,159,058, forward strand.
AGGTCTTGGCTAATTGCCGTGCTCCAAGTGGAATTACACACTCCAGACTGTGCTGTTATACCCTTTATGTCTCACCACACAAAGTGTCCGAACACTCACTGCTGAGTGCAGAAGCATGAATGCAAGTGCAGTGCTGACTTTATATAATAATTTCATAACCAATAAATTAATATCAGAATATTTCAGATATAATATGGCCAAATATTTTGTTTATTTATTTATTTTTTGCTTTGTCAATGACAATATTTGATAAAGCATACACAGACAGATGAGTGTTGTCATGGTAACACACAGACTGACTGACAGAGACTAAGTATAGCACCGTTTTCAGTGTAATAAGCCTTTCTGAGAATTTAAATGTTATATAGTGAATGCAGAAAAGTGGAGTGATGCAAAGAGTGAACTGAGCCGGTCAAAATTACATCCGTGCAACTGTCCATGAAGAAAAGAAATCTGGAAAATCAATTAAATTACATTTACTGCATAGAACAGAACTTTAAAATAGAGTCATCACTTAAAAAATAAAATAAAAAAAAGGATGCATTATCATAATAAAATACAAAATTTTGTTAACAAAAATGAGAATATATATACAGTGGGTATGGAAAGTATTCAGACCCCCTGAAATTTTTCACTCTTCGTTATTTGCAGCCATTTGCTAAAATCATTTAAGTTAAATTTTTTTCTCATTAATGTACACACATATTGACAGAAAAACACAGAATTGTTGACATTTTGCAGATTTATTTAAAAAGAAAAACACAAAGAAATATCACATGGCCCTAAGTACTCAGACCCTTTGCTCAGTATTTAGTAGAAGCACCCTTTTAATCTAATACAGCCATGAGTCTTTTGGGGAAAGATGCAACACAAGTTTTTCACACCTGGATTTGGGGATCCTCTGCCATTCCTCCTTGCAGATCCTCTCCAGTTCTCTCAGGTTGGATGGTAAACGTTGGTGGACAGCCATTTTTTGGTCTCTTCGGAGATGCTTAATTGGGTTTTATGTGCACCTTCCAAATACTCAAATAGTGACCTGAGCGGACATTGGCAAAGTACATAAATTGTGTACCTTAAAGTGAAGTAAAAGTACCCTAGGTAAATATTACTCAAGTAAAAGTACAAGTCCCCCATACACTTGTCATGATTCACTTACAGTAGCATGTCATAAGGCTCCGCACTCTCTCTCTCTCTCTCTCTCTCACTCTCTCTCTCTCTTTGTGTATGTGTGAAATTCCAGACTGTAAGCGTACTGTTACACCTGCTATATTGTTATTCGTTTCACGCAGGAAGGCAAATCATGCAGTTACCCATTAAATTCAGCAGGTGGTAATAATGTCACTACTGGTCACTGTGGTTATGTAAAGCCAAGCCTTTCAAAAATATAGTGAAGTAAAAGTACAGAGATTTGCTGTAGGATGTAGTGGAGTAACAAAAATGAGCATAACCTCATGTTCTCATCAGGTTATGTAGAAAGTAAACAACAAACTTTTCACACCTCATTAACTCTGAAAGCTGCTTGACTGAAGTTGGCCTTGTTTTAAAGTAAGGCAGTCTTAAAGAGAAAGACAGTACATTAGGACATGTACGAGGTTTGGTTCGGTTGGATTCACAGGACCTGACAAATATTAGAACTTAACCACGCCCCATTTTGAATAAACGAATTGACCACATTGTTTACAAACCTTAGCATTTTAATTACTACTGATTTATAATAATGATCTCTTAAGTATTTAATATCAAATATAAGGGGAATATTAAGTCGAGTTTTTGTAACATGCCAACAGATGGCAGTACAGCGCTGCATGCACAGTCATAAGTCAGTGTGCCAAAAGACATCGTCCCGTGTACATCGGCCGTGCAATTCTAAACTGAGCTGCTATTTCATCATGGACAGCAAGTTAGAACAAAGTTTGATGTGAAATTCTGTGTGAAACTGGGCAAATCTGTCACAGAGACGTTTGTCATGATTCCAAAAGTTTACGACGATGCTGCAACAAATTGTTCGAGGTGTTTTAGTGACATGCGCTCTTCAAGAGAGGTTTAGTGGTTAAAGCATTGGACTATGGTTTGAAGGTCCCAGGTTTAACCTCTACGGCCACCAAGTTACCACTGTTGGGCTCTTGAGCAAGGCCCTTAAACCTCAACTGCTCAGATGTATAATGAGATAAATATGTTAGTTGCTCCATATAAGAGCATCTGCCAAATGCTAAATGTAAATGTACGAACATCACTGGAAGATGACGAGAGATCAGGAAGGTCTTCAACAAACTCAGATCCAATAAAGGTTGAAATCATTTGGCATCTTGTGCATGAAGATCAGCAGACAACAATCCACAACATTGCTGCAGTTGTCAGTGTGTCATACGGTTCACAATCTCAGAACCTTTTGATACCATGTCGTATGTGAAGATAAGCCAAATATAAAAGATTTGCAAATTTAGGTCCAATATCTCAAAAAGTACTGTAAGTGTTGGAGCTGAATGACTATGGGATCAAAGAAAAAGTGGGTTTGGTTACTGGAGCTTTATGAGGTGGAGAGGAATGTAAAAAGCTGTGCTAAAGCACAACCGTCAGGCTTATCAGGTCTCCCCTGCCTTGAGTACCATCTATTGACCAAGTCTCATGTCTGGATGACCTACAGTTTGCTTGTTTTTAATAAACAAACATAAATTAGACAAAAAAACAATAAAATTCTTGTATAGAAAAATACAATAGTTTGAGTAACAGTAAAAATGAAAAACAATACAGCCAATAATTGCCATTAAAACTTAACATTGCATCACCTGGGTTGTAGACATCTTGAAGAGAACTTTTCATCTTTTGACTTTTAACTCTCATTTGCTTCTGCAGATTTAAATGGCAGAATCCATCAGCGATAAAAAAAACTGTAAACAACTGTTGGTCATTAGTGATTTGTGAGGCAGCACAGTGGCTTAGTGGTTATTACTGTTGCCTTGCACCTCCATGTTTCGGGTTCGATCCCCACTTCAGGTCTTCTGCATGGAATTTGCATGTTCTCCCCGTGCTTGGTGGGTTTCCTTCAGGTACTTCAGTTTCCTCTCACAGTCCATGCAGAGTGGGCTAACTGGCGTTCCCAAATTGCTCGTAAAAGTACAATAAGGGGGGTGAATAAGGGGGTGTGTATGTGTATGTGCCCTGCGATGGATTGGCATCCAAGCCAAGTTGTACCCTGTGTTGTGCCCTAAAACTCCTGGGATAGGCTTCAGCGCGTGCCTCTGTATACAGGATAAAATGGGCTTTACTTTGACTAGCTTGTCAAATGTCTATGGTCTGTATCCACGATAATGCATCCAACAATTCACAGTAATATCTACAGTAATATCTACAGTAAAACTTGATTTTTTTTATGGCTGCCAGGCTGCTACTTGGCTAGTTTTAGGTCCCAGTAGAGAATAGCAGGTGCTGGCACTCACCCAAGGGCCCCATATGGTGAATACAATGATGTAATTAATTATTAAACTCCCCTTTAATGAATGAAGTTTCAAGGGCTTCTATTACTGACAACCATTTCTCATCAGTCTATTTTAATAAAACAGATAATAAAATTTACACTGAATGTTGGTTGGTGCAAAACAAACTACTAAAAATGTCTTTAATGGCCACATTAGGAGTAGACAGGGAGCTGTAAATGAAAACCATTATTCACCAGCGTTTATGCATTATGCATGTGAGCTCTGAGTTCTGAAAAGTCTTTAAGTCTTTAATATGCTTCAAAGACCAGGAGGTTGAAGAAAGGTAACAGGGTGTAAATTACTTTGACGAGTAATTTACTTTCCGTGCCATAAAAACCTCACTGTGAAACTTAGGAGTCCTGTTCCTCTGGTGGTTGGTTCAAATCCATTGTGTTGCTTCCTACCGTCCAATAACAATCCTGCACTCCAGCAGTTTGTTACAACACAACCAGACCTGTGCTGAGTAGAGGCCCTGGGTGTTATCTGATACAAGGTTAAATGAGAGGCTGGTCTTGTGTTTGTCTTACCAAAGATGGGGGGAGTTGGAAAAGAGGGTCTCTCTGAAGCCTCATTTCTCAAACTTCAAGAAATTCATCGGTGGTTTAGCGTGAGAGGTGGAAACTGATGAAAGTTTGTGAGTTCAGGTGTTTCAGTTCAGGTGGAGACAGGTCCCCGTACCTGAGTTTGTTTGCAGACAGGTGAGTTAAAAACTCATTACCATTATTGTGTCTTATTAAAAACAGTAGTGCTCTGTTTGTTGTTAATTATTTTGCCCTTACAAAATTGTAGATCACTATTTTCTTTCAAGCACTGGGCAAATGTTAACGTCTGATAGCTGGATTTATTAAAAGAAGATTAAATACAGTTAAAATATAGGATTTATAATCGATTTAATGAAGGAAATAAGGGTTAACTCACAGCACTCATGGAAATACAGTCAGAAAAGTGGTGGGTGAGGCAGCATGTGTGATTCAGCTCTCGTGCAGACCCCTGTTCTTCTTTCACTTCCTACGCACACTGAACCACAGCTGTCGAAAATGCAGCTATTTGATTAGCAGCTTATGCAGGTATTCTGTCGTCAAAGGACTCGAAGACTCTTCTGATGTCCTCATAGTTTGCTTGCTGTATCACTAAGTGGAATTGTGCCCATGCAGCATGTGTCCAAATCTTGGAAGCCAAAGGAGCTTTTGGCATTGAGCATCTCCGATCTCTCTTATACTTTGAATAGACCCCTCCAGGGGGCTTTTTTTCTTTCTAAACAGCTTGGTTTAGCAGATTTTTTTTATTAATTGGTATTAAGGGTGATTTGGACAGGCCCCAACTCTCTTGTTCCCAGACTCTTTGTTTTGCATTATTGAATGTGACACACGGCGAAGTGTGCTGCATCATGTTTAATATATCTTTTATCTATTAATTTCCTGCAACGTGTTTCAACATTTTTTAACTACTTGAACTTCCTGCTTGTTTCATTGTACTGCTACTTCATTGGGCGAAAAATAAGAGATACTGGATCAAGTGCTGTAAGCTGTAGAGTAATTAGGATAGAGAGGCATTTTTTTAAATTATGTCACATTTGCAATGAATTACACAATGGTTAGAACTAGGACTATTCACACATACATTGGAGTCCAAACGTCTGTGACGACAAAACAAAGAATAAAAATTATTAAATCTTTTAAATATTCAAGATTTAAACTTAAGCTGATTTGTGTTATTGATCTTGTTAACTTTTTTGTATGAGCTTGAGTTGAGCTTGTACACTTTCCACTGAAGTATGTGCTCAGATGAGACTCCAATGGGATTTGATCTGACATGGGTCAAAAGTTATTACACAAACATTTGAAGTGTGTGTCAGCTCAAGTGCACACTGCCATTAAAACAAAAATGGGACGTGCCAAATGTGCCAAAGTGTAATTTGTGTAAAGCATCTAATTTCGTTGGTCATCCCATAAGTTCCAATGAGTTTCCATAAGTTTTTTTCTAAAAACCAAATTTTTTGCTCATAATATTATTTGTAATAAAAAAACATGTGGTAAATAGAAAAGAAAAACAAACTGAAGAATTTTACTTGCTGTCTCAGACTTCTTTACCCACGGTACATTGATAATATAATAAATACTTTAGATGTTCATGTGGACACTTGCTGTCTTCTTCATACATCATAATACAGAATTTAACACGTGTTACGTGTTTTACAAGTTGCCATTGGATAACCTTTTTAGATGAACTCATTGAAAAATAGGTGATGTTAATATACTTTGTATTTTTGTGTCTAGGTGTTTGGTGCATTGATCCAACCTGAGTAAAGGAAAAGGCCATGGCGGTCTATCCTGGCATGGCCTTACTGGGCCTTCTACTGCTACAGATCACAGCTCCCATCTGCCATGGTCAAGGTTGCCCACAAGTCTGTGACTGTGTTACCCGGAGCAAGTCTGTCAGTTGTCAGAACAAGCACCTGAATTCTTTTCCAAATGGAATTCCAACGGACACAAAGTTGCTGGACCTGAGTAGAAATAAGTTGCGTTGGGTGGAGCATCGTGATTTGGAAGCCTACACACATTTGGAGGACTTGGACCTTAGTGAGAATCTAATCAGTGTGCTTGAGCCCAATGCGTTTTCCAGCTTACTGAAGCTACGTGTGTTACGCCTGCGTGCCAACCAGTTAAAACTGGTGCCAATGGGTGCCTTCTCACATCTTGCCAATCTCACAGTCTTGGACTTGAGTGAAAATAAATTGGTTGTATTGGTGGATTTTACTTTCCAGGATCTGCGGAGGCTCCAAAAATTGGATGTGGGTGACAATGATTTGGTGTATATATCAAACAAGGCATTCCTGGGCTTGACTGGACTACGGGAACTTACTATTGAGAGGTGCAACCTGACCTCTATATCAGGGCAGGCTCTTTCCTATCTTCGTGGCTTGGTATCATTACGGCTACGCTACCTCAATATTGTCTCATTAGAGGAACAGAACTTTCATAAGCTGGGTGGACTGCGGGGTCTAGAGATTGACCACTGGCCATTTTTGGAGTACATTTCCCCATACAGTTTCCAGGGCCTCAATTTATCCTGGCTTTTCATTACCAACACCAACATTACTACTGTCCCTACTGGTGCCCTACGTAACCTTGTCCATTTATGCAGTCTGAATCTCTCACACAACCCTATTTCTGTTCTTGAATCTTGGGCTTTGCGTGATCTGGTCAATTTGAAGGACTTACACCTTGTGGGTACCAACTTGAAATGCGTGCAGCCTTATGGCTTTGGAGGCCTGCAACACATTCGTATACTCAACCTCTCCAACAACAAATTAGTAACACTAGAAGAAAGCTCTTTTCACTCCTTAAACACTCTGGAAATGCTTCGGGTTGATGGTAACCCTCTTTCCTGTGACTGTCGTCTGCTATGGATCTTGCAGCGCCGCAAGACCCTTAACTTTGATGGCAGGTTTCCAGTTTGTGCAGGACCCATTGAGGTGCAAGGTAAAGCTCTCAGCGCATTTTCGGACTCAGCATTCCTTGACCACTTCACGTGCCAGCGGCCAAAAATCCGCAACCGAAAATTACAACAGCTAACCGCACGTGAGGGTCAGGTTGTATCCTTTTTTTGTCAAGCAGATGGAGAACCGACTCCCATTATCTTCTGGATTTCACCTCAGCGCCGCCGCATCACTACTAGAAGCACTGGTCGTCTTACAGTGTTGCCAGAGGGCACATTAGAAATCCAATATGTTCAAGTAACAGATAGTGGAACCTACATATGTATTGCCAGCAATGCAGGTGGCAATGACACCTACTTTGCCACATTAACAGTCAGTGGGCTACCCTTGGATGCTGGAGTGTCAGCAAATCGTTCCTACGTTGGTGACCTCAATGACACTAATCTGAATGACACACGTGTCTTCCTAAAGTTCACATTAGACCTCAAAACCATTTTGATCTCCACAGCAATGGGTTGTATAACCTTTTTGGGTGTAGTCATCTTTTGCTTCTTGCTTTTGTTTGTCTGGAGTCGGGGACGTGGACAGCATAAAAACAACTTTTCAGTGGAGTACTCCTTCAGAAAGGTGGATGGCCCTGCAACCAGTGGGGGGCAAGGAGGAGCTCGAAAATTCAATATGAAAATGATATAAATCTGATGTCTCTGTGTCTTAAATATACAGTATGACTGTACGGTACTGCACAAAAGACGTATTTGCAATATGTGTTTTCTCTGTATTCCGTTTTTTTCTTAATTGTATGTTTTATATACAGTTTGTCTACAAAAAGCACAACATGGTGGCTATAATAATAATAATAATAATAATAATAATAAAAAAACTCATACCAGCAATATATTTATGCCCTGACTTGATAAGACCTCAAATAAAAAGTTTATATGTGTGCATTTTGATAACTTATGTCCGTGTATTGTGGTGGGAATGTCACAGGTGATTTAAAAGCAATACTTACAGTAATACACATAGAGTAGAGTAGGTGGAGCGGGCAATGTGTGAATAAAATTTAAGCAAGCCACAAATAAAATTTCTAGGTTGTCTTCAGACTTAAACGTCCTCTGGAAGAATATACTTGTCACATCTACAGTATGCATGACTTTGAGGATTATAGGTGTCAGAAATCCTTAGAAAATCACTGGGAATGCAAAAAAGGAGACATAATTGTAAGGTTTGTGAATAATGTTTTTTTTTGTCACATGCAAAAATATTAAACTTTCTGTTAACTGCTAAAACCGTGCTCCACAAAAAGTTTATGAAGCATTCTTACATCTGAGCAGCGGTGAACAAAATACACAAAACCAGTACTTGAGTAAAAGTAGAGATATCTCATGTAAAAAATGACACAAGAAATGTTCTGCTTAAGAAACAGCAAAAAAAAACAACTTATCTTCAATATTACTTCGTTATCAAAAATTCTTAGCTCGTATTAGCTCCCTAGAGTTTATAAGTCATAGTAAGAAGATCTCTCTCCCTTCAAACTGTGAACATGCTGATTTTAAACACCTGCTACATGACAGTTTTATGGTAAGGCAAGTCAAGTCAAGTTAACAGGTGCCGATATTACCTCTTCAAATGCTACACTTCACTGTGGAAATGTAACACCAGAGCCGGTCCTGAAAGGCCCTAGAGCCGGGGTCGGCAACCATAAACACTCAAAGAGCCATTTGGACCCGTTTCCCACAGAAAAAAACAAACAAACGCGGAGCCACATTTGCCACATTTGACATCTAAAATGATGATAACACTGCTTATATCTTTTTATATATATCTCAATGTCTGTTTGAGACCTCTTCGTATTTATGAAATAAAAAGCCGAACCTAGATGATCCGACCTGCAGCAAACCAAAAATGCTGTCTGCTTCTGTGTACCGTCATCTTTTTATAGCGTGTACTGGAGCGGCTGTCACCCTGAATTAAACAGGGGTTCAAAATCCTCAATAAATCGGGTGTTGCACATCGGCGAACGTGACGCATATTCTGAGCGACAAAAACCTAAAAAAAGCTTTTATTTTAATATTAAAATATCAGCATAATCTTCAAATTTAGAATTAAATTTAAAAACTGAAAATAAATAAATAAATAAAATGCATATAAATGAAATACTCATCATTTATTTTCCAAAGACACAGAGGGGGATGAAGAAGCCACATGGAGCTCTGGAGCCGCGGGTTGCCGACCCCTGACCTAGAGCATTTTTGCAGGTTTGGTGGCAGGTCATGAAGTTAGTCCAACAAAGTCTGTTTAAAAAATTTTGACTCTATTGACATGAGGTAAGACGTAACTGGCCCATACTGGCTTGCAATTTATTTTTGGTTTTTCTAGTTATTTCATTTAGCATTTCATGGGTCACTTTAATGCAAAAATGCCACTGGCCCCAGACTACGGTTCACTTACCCTGAAACTTCAGGGTACTTCACGACTGTGGCTGAGGCTTTTTGTGAGAATTGGAATGGTAGGTACTTAAGTGGGTTGCTCCAGAAAGCCTAAGACGACAACTGTAAAAGCCACAGGCAAGACCCTATGAAGTCAGAAAATCTCAAATCATCACTGGGAGCCTCTGATCTTCAGTGGCCTCGGGAGGGGATGTGGCCCCAGGGACTGTCCCTGCTGGTCCGGGCCATAAACCAGCACTGTGTAACACAATGCCATAACAAAGTACTTAAGTAGAAGGTATAGAAGTTTCTTGTAGGATATAGTGAAGTAAAAGGAAAAAAAAAAAATCTGCTAATAAAGTACATAAAATACATGTATACATGAAAGATTTACCTGGCTTTGTTACCTGCATGTTCCTTTAATCATCACTGGAACTGTAAACATATTGTATTCATCTAATGATCTAATGATCGAATATTTAATATTTGTGATGAGTGCTCTTACTGCTATCTGACATTCAGACAAAAGCATGAGCATGTGTAACAGTACGTCACCATGTTGAAGATCACAGAGTTTCTTTCGTATCATCTATCTGCTGTGCTTCAGCACCTTACGCACCAACGTTTTAGACCAGGGGTCTCCAAATCCAGTCCTGGAGGGCCAGTGACCAGCACAGTTTGTAATTCACCTAAACACACCCACTGAACCTAGTAATTAACAGATTAGTTAAATCAGCTGTGTTTGAGAAGAAGAATCACCAAACTGTGTTGGACACTGGCCCTCCAGGACTGGATTTGGAGACCCCTGTTTTAGACCAAGAGTGGATAAACTGGAAACTGGTATTAAAAACGCAGGTGGGGCTGGCCTCTGGTGTTCAGAGGAGGAATTACCATCAGCATCATTTGACAGCAGGGTTGCCACCTTTGGCTTAAAGACAGGAAGGCAGAAAAGACTTACAGATAAAAAAAGACCGTCCCCTGGACACCTGATTTTATGAGACTTACACACTGTAGGCATATGATTCCTGGATGTCAAGTAGCTGTCATCATACTTTTTCTTTTACATTTGGATTGATGTCCTACAGAACTTATTGGCATGCTGCATGCAACCACATGCACGTCTCCCATGGCCAGTTAAAGCCAGTCCATATATTTCCCCCCTTTTAGCCATATATTGTTAAACAAAGTAAAAAAAGGTTCTTTTAAGCACCTGTTTCAATGGTTTATGTTATTGAATTGGCTTAAATTTTACAAAAAATTATCCAGTGATTTTGTTAACAACTAGCCAAATATGATTATTGACTGACTGTTGGAAAGAAGTTGATAAGTCAGAATGATCATGAATGTACAGTACATAATGATTAAAGCCTGCTAGAACATTGCAGTGTTGCATTTATTGTCATTGGTATCCGGTTCAGGATATTGCGTGTGAGAGTTATGCAATTTACAGTAGATGCATAAGGTACAGCTGTTTAAATATAGCTGTATAAAAAAGGAGGACATGATGTATCCTGGGAGGTGAATATTCTTGGAGAGATAGGTTAAAAAGAATGCTTCAGCAGCTTCCCAGTTTTGCCTCAAAAGGTCATTCTTCAGAAGAAAAGTTAACTCCAAAATAACACTAGCTAAATATCTTTAGCCAAATATAGCCAATTAATGTTAGGAAATTAACAAATTTTTCATTTACATTCACACACTACGGGCAATTTTGGAATGGCAATTAGCCTTGCCTGCGTGTCTTTGGAATGTGCAAGGAAACTGGAGAGGAAACCCACCAAGCACGGGAAGAACTTGCAAACTCCATGCACACAAACCCCAAGGTGGGAATCGACAATGACCCAGAAGGTTTAGTAGTAACTCCTACTCTGATCATTAGTTTAGCTCAAACTCCTGCACTACTCATTGGTTTAGCTGTAACTCGTACACTTATCATTTGTTCAGTAGGAACTTCTACACTGATAATTGGTTTAGCACTAACTCCCATTGGATCAGCAGGAACTCCTAGACCGATCAGTGGTTTAGCAGAAACTTCTACACAGATCAATCGATCAGCAGTAACTCCTACATTGATTATTGATTTAGCACTAACTTCTACACTGATCGTTAGTTTAGCACTAACACCTAGACTGATCATTGGATCAGCACTAACTTCTACACTGATCATTGGTTTAGCAGTAACTCCTAGACTGATAATTTGTTTAGCAGTAACTCCTACATTGATCATTATTTTAGCACTAACTCCTACACTGATTGTTGATTTAGCACTAACTCCTAGACTGATCATTGGATCAGCAGTAACTCCTACACTGATCGTTGATTTAGCACTAACTCCTAGACTGATGATTTGTTTAGCAGTAACTCCTACACTAATCGCTGGTTTAGCAGTAACTCCTAGACTGATGATTTGTTTAGCAGTAACTCCTACACTAATCGCTGGTTTAGCAGTAACTCCTAGACTGATCATTGGATCAGCAGTAACTGCTACACTGATCATTGGTTTAGCAGTAACTTCTAGACTGATCATTGATCATTGGTTTAGCATCAATTCCTACTGTGTAGGAGTTACTGCCAAACCAGTGATACCCAGAAGGACATCTAATAGCATGCTAAAATATGTTATTTTGTATTAAAAATAAAGTAGTTCCGCTGAAGATTATACATAGATTGCATATGTCTCTTATATGACAAAATGTTTTCAGTTCCTCATTGTCACCTTTCTGTTTGCAATGTTAAGCTGAATTTGACTCTGCCACATACTCTTTAGTCTCACCTTATAATACAGAACTACCGGTTTAGCATTATTAGTAAATGATAATTATCTTTGGTTAATTTTTTCATTTGGGTTGATTCTCTTTGATATTATTCAGAATAAGTAAAGTAGGCTCCAAAACTGAAAACACTAAATACCAGCTTGCTTAAGTCCATCACTTATGTCAAGCATTCAGTTACACACTTGATTAACATTACATGCATTAATAACTATGTATTGTAACTCGTAACTGTTACACACACAGTATGCTTAATATGTAACATTATGCCCCAGGCCTTGCCCTAACCAAGTTGAGGCCCTTTAACGCATGAGTCAGAAAATATATTATTTGCAGGTTACTTATTTTATTCCTGAAAATTTTTAAATTGGCAAAAAAATATAGATATATATTCCTCCCCTGTTCCCCTGAGTTATTTAAAGTTTTTTACTGCTTATTTATCAAGTAAGAATGTTGATCTTAAACACATAAACTTGAACTTAACCACAGCCATAGCTTGTATTGCATGACTAAGTGGGATAAATCTACAGACTAGTAATTTTGAATCTCTAGCAAAAAGAAAAATATGAAAAATAGATAAGAATATAAAGAATACTCAGGACGTACCAGAGAATTAGTGTGAAAAAAAATTATTTCAAGAGAATAGCAGGTTGGATGGTGGTAACTTGGCTTGCTAATTTGGCCTTGTTAAACCATAGTATCATAAAGCATAGTAATATAAATAACATAAAGCACCATCCTTTTGTGTTCCTCTTATGTGCATTAAGATAAATTCACACAGCTAGCACTAAAAATGTTGGTGTTAAATGAGGTGTTTGAAACTGGAATGAAAAAGGGATTATACAGTTTCCTAAGATGTTACAAACTTTCCTATGCCTTAGTGCCCATAAAACAACCCACTTATTGCACTTCCTGCATCCTTATGTGGCAGCAATTCTTATATCCCATGTTCAGATGGATATACATTCAAACAGCTTGTGTGTGCAGTAACCCTTTAATTTAACGGGAAAAGGCTAATGTATTTACTATTGTCCACCTTCTCCCAAGCCAGTGTGGAGATATAATCTCTCCACCTAGTCCTTGGTCTGCCCCGTGGTCTCCTTCCAACAGGACCTGCCAAGAACACCTTCCTAGAGAGATATCCTGGTGACATCCTTACTAGATGCCCGAACCACCTCAACTGACTCCTTTTTACACCAAGAAGCAGCGGTTTCACTCCGAGTTTCTTATGGATGACCCAGCATCTTATCTTATGTCCGAAGGGAAAATTTCAGCTACCCTTCTGAGAAAATCCATTTCGGCCAACACCCATTGGAACCAAGTCCGACTTACTGCCGAGAATCCAAAAACAGCTGTCACTTTGGGGATTGGATGGCTCTGAGAACCACCACCCTAGTCTGCCACTCTTTAAGCACCATCCCAGATTTCCACACAATGTTAAAGAGGTGTGTTAAACAGGACAGCCCCTCTACACTCACAGATCTCATATCACGGACGGATCTCAACAAAGCCAGGGGCTTTGCCACTGTGGAGTTGTTTAAATACCTCAGTGATCTCACCCAGGGAAATCAACGTCAACCCTCCCCAGACCAACTTTGGGGCAGACCAACTCTGCCTCTGCAGTAGAGGGTGGATTAATCGGTTTAGGATTCCTTAAAGTGCCCTTTCCACCAATCCCTGCTGTCCACAGTTTTGGAGGTTTTCTGTTTCCCCCTCCTGATGTGCCGGCCTTTCCAGGGGCACCTTGGTGCCACCCAAAATTCTTTTTCCATGGCTTCTCTGAGCTTTCCCACACTTGCTGCTTTGCCTTTGCTACCACTGCAACTGCCATCCTTCGAGCCTGCTGGTACCTTGCAACGGCCTCCAACTTTCCCCGGGATAGCATATCTCTAAACACCCCTTTTTTCAGTCGAAAAAACTTGTTTGAGCTTACCCGATCTGTCCAGGGGCCTCGTCTGCCACCTAACCCAACTCACCACTAGATGTTGATCAGCTGACAGCCTCACCCCTCTCTTTACCTGAGTGTCCAAGACATACGGCCTCAGGTAAGATGATACGATCACTAAATCGATCAATGGCCTTCGGCCTAGGGCACCTAAATACCATGTTCAAGCATAGGAATGCTCATAAATGTACTACAGTAAGTACACTTATGAGCATTCCTATGCTTGAACATGGTATTTGTTATGGACAATCCATGACTAGCCCAGAAATCCAGTAACTACGTGCTCTGGTTTAAACCGAGTGAGGCTGTTCCTCCCAATCATGCTTTTCCAAGTATTTACATTATTGCATACATGTGCTTTGAAGTACCCTACTTGGGCCCGGTGCAGGACTCCTTTCAGTGTCCCCAAGAAGGCCAATATTTTCCCAAAAGAAAACCATACCCACAGTGAAGCATGCTGGTGGCAGTATCATACCTTGGGGCTGTTCAGTTGGAACTGAGGCCTTAGTAAGTTGGAGGGAATGATGGATTCACTGGTTCCAAATACGATTTAATGTTGACAAGATGTTCAGGCTTCTGCTAGAAAGCTGAAGATGAAGAGGAACTTAATCTTTCAGCATGACAATGACGCGAAGCATACATATCATGAAGACAAGAATGGCGTCACCAGAAAAAGATTAAAGTTGTGAAATGCCGAGCCAGAGCCCAGACCTGAATCTGGCTGAAAGTGATCTGAAGAGATCTGTGCACAGGAGACAAATTTACAGTAGAGCGTTTTTGCAAAGTAGGGTAAGTAAATACTGCCAAGTCAAGATGTGCCATGACATACTCCTACCCAAAATCTCAACCCAAAAAAGAACGAGTGCTGTAATAAAATCAAAAGGTGCGTCAACAAACTATTAGTTTAAGGGTATGCATATTTATGCAACCACATTATTTTCTTTTTTTTTTTCACTCCAAAAAAATCTACTTAAGTTGATTTATTAATTGAGTTGTACAGGATAAGGGGGAAAAAATATTTTTACAACACAAAAACCTGGCATTTTAACAGGGATGCGTAGACTTTTAAAATCCACTGTATATATATAGATAAGTGTGTGTGTGTGTGTGTGTGTGCGTGTGTATGGTACTGTGCCTGGCTAATAAACTGGCCTGACATATGTTTTTATGTCCAGACCTTATGTCTAATGGACCAGCACTAATGTAGTACCCTGATATATGGACTAAAGCCAGTGGCTCCTCAGGGGAAGTGAAAGACTCTGTGTAGCCCTTATAGCTCCAAGCATTTTATAGGGCTCAGGATGGTGCGGAGTGGCATATCCTTTTTTCCAGCACAAAATAGGCAACATACTGTAATGTACTAAATTTTAGTTCATTTTAACCAACTATACAAGCATGACTGAGCAAAGAAGTGGGTGACATAGGCAAAGAAATAGCACAAATACACATGATCATGTGTTTTTATGATTGTTTTTATATGACCAAAAAATAAAAATATAAATAAAATAATTTCCTTATTTTGAGAGGAAGCATGGTGGTGCGGTGGTTAGCACTGTCGCTTAGCACCTCAAGGGTCTGTACTTGATTACCTCTGGTTCCTTCCACATTTTAAAGATATGCAGATTAGTTTAATTGGCGTTTCCAAATTGCCAGTTGTATGTAAATAAGTGGGTGAGTGTGTGTATGTGTGTGAGCCCTGCAATGGAATGGCACCCTATCCAGAGTGTACCCCGCCTCCCAGGATGCCAGGCGGGTATAGACTCCAGACCCTGTATATAGGATAATGCTAATGTTTAGAGTTCAATATCGTCCCCGTATTCAAGTAGTGGTAAAATGTACATGTAACAATAATAAAATAATGATAATAAAAGTAACAATAACTTTTGTTTTACTTGACATACCCATAAACACCAAATGCAGTTTGATGTCTGAAGCCTCCCTGTTAACATACTCCGGCAAGGCTTCCATATAAGCATACACATATATATATATATATATATATATATATATATATATATATATATATATATATATATATATATAATTTTAATCATCATTGACCTATTCTATGTTGCCAGCATTAACATTCTTGACATACTAAAGGAACGGCAGTAATGTGCAAAAGACTCATTCGTTCCTGCCTAGTTCTCACATAATCATAGAATCGTGCTTTAAATATATCTGACCCTAGTGCCTATTTCATGTTTGAAGTGACACTTTGACATCAAATTTAAAACACAACTTGTCTGGCCACAGGATCGATCTAATCAGTTTGCATTACGAAACAGCACATCCTGCCATAACAATGTACTTATAATCACAATGATTAAGTCACCTTCGAAATAAATCAAAGACCTCCTGAGGGAAGCCTAAGTTAGTTGAGACTGCCTGCTTTTTTGTTAGTATGTAGTATGTTGTTTTGGTGGCTGGTGACTCATAACTGCTGAGAACCCCTCAAAGTACCCCCCTCTCCAGCCCTCCCCCTGCAGCACACACATGCACAGACGAACAGACGCACACACACGTACACACACCTCTTCATGCCACTGAAACTTCACTTGTAGCCACTCTCTTAACACTACCAAACCACAACATAGCCTGTTGATTCCTGTTGCTTTATTACTGCTAGCAAGAACTACTGCTTTACCCTAACTTCCTCATAGACAAGTCTGTGAAAAACGGCGTAGAAATAAAAGTAAAGATAGCGCAAATACATTATGAAGCATACAACCAACAGTAAACAGTCCACCACATCTAATAAGAGTCAATCTGTCAGTGCATCTCTAATACTTCCGTCCAAATTTCCTGAATACTGCAATTAAAACTAGGAGTCTAATAGGTTTTTATTTTTGCACATTTATTATATATTTCAGACCAACAACAGACACACATTTCATATGGATCAGGGATTAAAAAACATAATGGGATAAACATGAACAATTTCTATTCGAATAGCAGATTAAATTATGTTGTTGTTTTTTTTGTAATGAAAAAAAGAAAAGAAAAAATCAGCATCTTCCGTTGAAGGTTAGTAGATGATAAAAGGTTCAGTGGATCTGATGATGAACTGCAACTTTCCATTTGCAACCACAAATGCGCCAGAAAATACTTTGTCTGTCCTTCAGTATCTGTCAAAAACCTTTATTTCTCAGGCGGTTGATTCATTATAAGCACCAAAATCCTCTATGGCCTAATGGCCAAAATCGCCTAATGCACTTCTAAAAGACAGGTGCACTTCAAAGGGAAAACCGTTACGCATATAGATAAATGACTCATAGACAGTATTAATGGTTCAACATAATTCATTTGTTTCTACCCAATTAGACTGACAATAATATTATAATTATGATATAGAAACTCGCATTTTTATATGTTTATTACAACATACTTAGTATAACAGACAATACTTATATTATAATAAGTATGTTGTAATAAAAATGTAAAAAAGTATATTTAAACAAGATAATAAAATGGTGTTTTAAAAACTTTAACTTGACTGGCAGCGGATGTAAAAGTCTAAGAATAAGATCACACTTGAGATAAGATAAGATCACAGTTCCTTATCTTGAACCTCAGGCCAGACCACTGGTTATCTTCTTACAGAGCAATATTATCCAAATGTTAATTCATTTGTTTGACATTCTAGTTGAAGTTTAAGTGAATCATGCAGGATTACACCCTGGAAAAAATGAGATCTCTCTCTCTCTCTCTCTCTCTCGCTTTCTCTCGCTTTCTCTCTCTCCCACACACACTTATTCGAAGTATTCGAAACTATGTGGAAAGTCCAAACAGACACTGATCTTAACTCAGGATTGAGCAGAGAACCGCCGTATGACACTGAACATTATTACACTGTGACAAGTATATTTTTAAGTATATTTAAATTCTCTCATCTGCATTCATATTCTTTTCTTTTTTTTTCTTTACATTTTATTATAATTGTTTTATTGAAATTTAAAACTAAACGATAGGTTCATTTATTTTATTTGTTACCATGTAGCAAGCATCTTTCTTTAGCTGGACACATATATTGGGAGTGGAGACGGAGTTGAGTTTCTATCTTCTTTTTTCTTTGATGATCTCGGATTCTTTAGCCTCAGCTTGTGCGGCAGCATGGCACTGCCGTTGGCTTGTGGCTGCTGCTCAACCTCCTTGTGTATCGTTGTTCTCTGACCCACTGGATTTAGCCCTGGAATTTCGGGGAAAGAGGCAGCCAGTTGTGGGAACACAGGAGCTAAGACCATGGGCGTGCTTGTAGAGGGAATTAAACTAGGAACATCTGGAACATAGGAATAGGACCTGTTGATGGGGAAGGAGTGTGTGGCAACAAAGTTAGAGCCGTAATGTGCTGCAAGGGCTTCAGTTGCTTGTTGGTATCCAGGCCACTGAGAAGACTCATGACTCATTTTGTCCCTTTCCCAAAGCTCTCTGTCTGGGTAGGTGTTTGATGCTTGAGCTAAATAAGAATGCATCTGCAGGATGCTCCTCTGATGAGACGTGTAAGGACAGTTAGAGCCGAGCAGGCCATACCGGAGGTTCATCGCCAGTAGCTCAGCTCGTAGCGCCGCGTTTTCCTCGCTCAGTGCTACTAGCCGGGTCTCCAGCATGAAGTCATTTGCTCTGCGCTTCTCCCGCGAACGTTTGGCTGCCTCATTGTTCTTGCGACGTTTTTCCCAGTAGGAGGCATCCTTTTTCTCTTCTGGTGTAAATTCTCGTTTGCGACGCAAGCCGTGACCTCTCTGCGATGGCTCGTCGGATTCTTTCTCAGCATCCCTGCTGTGACACGAGAATGCAGACTGCATCGTTCCTGACAGTGGCAGACCAAAGAACCCCTCTGCTTCAGAAGTGCTTGCTACCTGTCAGTACATTTGCAAGGGGTAGATGCTCAGCCAACTTTTTTATAGGCAAACCTACAACAAAAACACATATAAACATACTGTTTTTAAAAATAAAAGTATGTGTATTATGAACAGTTAGCAATGGTACAGGAGTCCAATCATGCAGAAATGTTTCAAACACACATTTTTTTGGGTTTGCTCTGCACAAGAATAATACACTAATGTGAGCAATGCCTCGCCAAAAAAACCTCTCAGAGAATCTATGGTCAATAATTGTTGATTTACATAAAGCTGGAAAGGATTCCAAAGTGATTTAAAATACATTAGAAATTCACCTACAGTTAGACACATGGGGACACTTTGGGACTGTGGCTTCTCTACCCAAAAGTGGGCGTCCAGTCAAATTAACCCGAAGAGCACAGAAGACTCAATGAGGTGAAGAAACAACCCAGAGTGATGGGCAAAGATTTAAAGGCATCATTGGAACTGGCTCATGTCTGTGTTCATGAGTCTACAGTACGTAAGCTGCTGCTTACTAAAAAGAGACGTTTTAAAAAAGCACGCCTGAAGTTTGTGAAAGAGCACACTGAGACTTCACAGTGATACTGGCAAAATGTTTTATGCACTGATGAAACTAAGATTGAACTATTTGGAAAGAACATGCAGCACCACATCTGGCTCAAAAGGGTACTGCATAATCATCATAAAAACATCATCCCAACTGTAAAGTATGGTGGAGAAAACATCATGGCCAGCTTTTGGTCATACAGGGGAAGATGAATTCCCATCATTTACTTTTTTTCACTACCATATTGAATGTTGAATGAGTGTGTTCAATAAAGACATGAAAGATCAGAAATGTTTTTGCCTTATTATTATAAGTACATTATATTTGTCAATACTCTTGACTCTTGATGAAGATCAGATCAAATCGACAAATTAATGCAAAAAAAACCCCACGAAATTCCAAAAGGTTCAGCCACCCTTTATTGCCACTGTACATACTGTAGGAGGACATTTCTGGTGAATGAAGGAATAATAATAAATAACATTCGACGACTTCCAGAACAGTATGACAGTTTTGTGGTTCCCTGTGCAGTCCTGACCTTTGCACCAAGCCATTTCCAAATGTTTGGGCCATTAAAGGAGTTCCTGGCAGGCCAGGCAGTCTGATCGTGACTCCGGCGTACTGAGAAAACTTTCTACCTCCATGGTGTCCAAACACTAGTGAAACATTGAGATAAGTGCATCAGTCTATCAGGAGATTATTTAGAGAAATAAAGTGATTTGTTTAACTCTCATACTCAGAGCATCTAAAAAAAAAAAAAAGGCGTTTTTTTTTCCAATTCAAAAGAGAACAGCTCATATACTTTACATTCATTTAATTATGGCTTCATATGATTTAGATTTTTAAGGTTTATAAGGTTTATAAAGTCTAAACTTCCCGTAATGCTCCTTCATAAGCAACAAGAAATACAATGAAAAAAAGAAGAGAAATTCCCCTTTGTGGTTTGAGACAGTGCATGACAAGTCATCAAACCTGTCAGAGCTTCACAGCTTTTTTGTGAATACAGGTTACAGTGACTAGTGTGTACTGCGCCAGCACCTTGTGAACAACGTCAAGTTGAATTATTAATGCAGCTGATTAATGCTTTGCTTAAACAAACCTAAAACACACAAATATTTCATCAATCACAGACCGAATCACGTCACCTAAACAAGACAAGAAGGAACGCCTAGATTTTTTAGACTATGCAGAAGTACACGTCCTTCTATTCTGTATGTCCCTCATTTTGAAATACTGTCTCAGATTTGGAACAGCTTATGACTGTGTTGTCTGTCACACTAAACAGGTAGCATGAAGTACAGTTCTCTTTTGTCGGTTTAATCAAATAAGCATGATGCGCCGGAAACCATTACTCATGGAACCTGTGAAAGACTTGTTAAACCACTTTAGAATTCCCTGGGTTCACCCTCAACCCTCTGAAACAGAAGACAGATAATGATTGTGTAATGTGGATTACACAGAGACGACACCAATTCAAGTCTCTCTTCATTAAAAAAAATTAATAAAAAAATCTCATAATTTATGTAAACAAACTTTAAATAACTTATAATAGAAGATCACCAAGAAGCAAGGATATGATACCATCTTCATATCTATCTGGAGATCAAAAATGAGAATTTAAAAATTCTTAAAATAAATTAAAATTATTGGTAAGAATTTATTACTAATTACTAATTAACTGGAGTTCCTCTGCTTCATCTTGCTTGCGCTTGTTGGTGTAATTAAATGACAACTATAAAAGCTAAGATGATCAGGAAATGATGAGCAGTTTGTCTGTTTAGTTCAAACCTTCATGAAAAAATTAAAAATTTTCCAGGTGATGTAAGAAAACATGTGGCGGCCTCGTCAGTGTTAGAACTAACTGAGACTGATTTCGGTTTAAATCAACCCAAATTTGATATGCATGTATTTGTAACAATGTAAACCCGGCTCATTTCCACCAGTCATGTCTGAATTACAGTATGTTAGTTTGTGTAAAGGTTCATTCATGAAAGCAGAAATTGTTCATGTGCACTGCAATTTATTTTATTTATGTTCTTCATATGACATAAATATTCATCTTTTTCAAAAAGAGATTTAATTAATTGTATTTATACTTCTGAATGGAATTCTCTGATAATGTGTAAATTCGATATACTGTAATGTATTTACTCTTTCGTAGTCCATTCATTCTGTTTATTCTCTCATATGAAACATGCCAGAGTAAGCTGTCATTGAGGACCTCTGGATTCATAATTTGAACTTGTCAACCTATATGCTTTCTATGATGTAAACTGAAACTAGAACATTTCTAGAATTTGTTACACAACTGGCTAATTAGTTGGCCATAGGGTCATCAGTTAACTGTGTTTTGGTGTTTGGTGTTTCAGTACGTCTTGATCTGGCCTGACATGAAGCAAAGTAGTTGTTAATTCTTTAAAGTGATACTATCCATCATACTAGCTAAAACATTAGCTACTGACAATATGGCATCTCAGGGAGATTTTGTACAGTATTATTTTATCTATTTATGTCTGTTAGGGGTGTTACATCATGCCGGTTTCCGAATGTGTAACTGTTTAGTGCTTCAGGTTTCAAAGCAACGCCCTTCCCAAACCAGAGAGCTGCTCTTTATATTTGATGACAATAAAAAAACTTTGTTATTTGATCAAATTTATGTTTTGATTTATGTATATTTGTTTATGATAATTACTCCCAAATGTTATATATATATAAAGATACAAGTCATTTTCTTAAATGAGGAAGTAACTGATTACTTTCTGTACAGCCATAATTTAAAGCATAATTGCAAAGACTGAAACAAAGATAAGGCAAATTTCAAGTCTTGTTTGTGGTTTTTTGAGTTGTAATTGTTGTTGTTGTTGTTGTTGTTGTTGTTGTTGTTTTGCAATCTTTAAACCTTAAAGGTTAAAAACCTCAACTTCTTATGTTGCATCATGTGGGATTCCAGAACCAATGCACATGCGTCCTAGTCTGCAGCTTTCTGTGAAAAAGTTAAATATAAAACAATACAAGCAAGTATTTGTATTTTTTGGTAGATACTAATTGTTATATTGTTTATTTTTTACGTGTGTAACACAATGCCAAACATAATGTCTGTCTATCTGCTTTCATTTTTAATATAAGAGGTAAGGTCTATAACAGTTTTTTTCCCTTTTAAATAATGTTGACCTTACGATCCTGCCACTGACTATATTATATTATATTATATTATATTATATTATATTATATTATATTATATTATATTATATTATATTATATTATATTATATTATATTATATTATATTATTTGATTTTTATTATTTTATTTATTTTTCTTTTATTTATTTTTTTTGGGTAGAGCCACAGTATATGGAATGACAAAATAAAGTATGAGATGTGACAATATGAGTGTTGAAAGAATATGAAAGAAGCATGGTTTCACTGTGCAGTGCAGTAAGGTAGATTTTAAGTTAGGTTATTTTTGAACCAAACAGCTCTTGTACTTATTAATATAGTGATAATTAACCTATTGGTATAATGTTAATGTAACATATTTGTTCCATGAGCAGGTTTAAAAGGTTTGGTGTATAATGTTAGATACAGTAGATTATGTACATATAAAATGACAGCCACTGTTAACTTGTTTTGTTGAAAATACAAAAAAAAAAAAATAGAAAAAGTACATGTACTGTATTTTTACATTTGTCTTAACATAGTTTTTGAAATAGGATTTTTAATTTTTTTTTTGTAATCTTGCTTCCAGAAGCCATTCTATGAGCTAAGTACGAATCTTTCTGGCAAGCCTTATGAGAAATGATTGAATAAATGAATAATTAAAATAAATGATTGTAAAAAATATAATTGTTGGGATTTTTATTCAATTTAAATTCATGTCTAATCCAAACAGTGCATTTATATGCAGTTACATTCCGACAATGATTTAGATTTGTAGTATTTTTGTATTGACATTTTCCCAACAATCTGTAATACAGAACAAGATTTCTTAGGGCCCACGTAAAGAGCACATCTAAACAGTACATGAGCTAATGCTAAAAAGTCCATAGTCAGTGTAATGAATGCCATAGAGTTGTTTTATATAGGCTGCATTACAAATTTTCCATTTCCTATTACACGATTGACTAACTACTGTCAGTTAGAATATAAATAAGAAAATCTGCGCTTCTTTGAGTGTGTGTGTGTGTGTGTGTGTGTGTGTGTGTGAGGGTCAGTTTTATAGTAATACAAATCGAATTCCTCCCAGTCTGTAACTCTTAAGAACTTTGTCACTACGAAATGCATAATAACCACATACTTCGCTGTCAGTAAAACTTATTGTAATTAAAACTCGGTGAAGAAATGTGTTAGCTTTGTTTCCTTTTTATATGGGCCCTGCTAACCACAGTAAAATGCATTACCCCCCTATGTGTCACTTACACACGAAATGAGTCACTTTATTTAGCAGCATGACTGAAGGGGGGGTCTTGAAGTGGTTATGAAAGCCATAAAATGGTCTGTACCCACTATTTAAATGACTTTTTACTTTGTTGATTCACTGTTTTAATACAGGATTTACTGAAAAAAATCTGTTCTCGTAGTTATATAACAAATCTTCCGAAAAACTCTTGTAAGACTGAGCGACTGGAAAAGGAGGAGAGGCGATGCCTTTTCTAATCACAGTTTGCATTACGAGGCAGCTTTATGGACCTTTATAACCGCTCTTATTCATATGTTTTTCTCCAGTTAGAATTTCTTTATTTTCGCTTCGATTTCCAGATGTACTGTATCAGACGTCTCACTATAGCACATAGGATCACTCTACACCCTTAATGCACCGTATAGCATAAAACATTTATAGTAACACGCTATTTAACGTATAGTGTAATACATTTTTAGTTTATTTTAATTTTTTAAAGATCTTCTTTAACTTCATTATAATGGTTCATAATCTTTTTTTTTTTTTTTTTTTGGGCCTGAGTGTTTTTGGTAGCTGCTTTTTTTTTTCTGCAGCAGCATCAGCTTGGTTATTTCTATGAACAGTATCTAGTTGATAAACCTTCACACTTTTCACACATTTCCATGATGTCATGCTTTTGCATGCTATTGCATGTATGCTGAGATGTGAACTGTATTAAATAGCTCTCAGTTTTTGGACTATCATCACTATATGCAGTTTTTTTCATGTTTTGGACAGGATAACTAAACATAACCGCTGTCTGTATGATAGCACGACACTTGATGAAGCCATGTTGAGAGACTTAGCATTCCGCAAGGCCTGTTGGTCCATAGTGCACCAAAAGTTTGTGTGCTAACTTCGCCAAGCCAGCTGGGATTGAAGTGTGTGAAATGCATATGTTTTTGCGTATATATGCAAGTGTGTGATTTCATTTCTTTTTAGAAGAAAATACTAAATAATTAAAACCATTTTATTTATACTGTATAGCATTCTAACAATGGCCGGTGTTGCAAAGCAGCTTTACAGAACTAAAAATTAACAAAACTTTTTCAAAAAATTAAATAAAACAGAGTTTAGTAAGTAAATTATAACGGCTGTACGCATGTTTCATCCAAACAGCATATTAGTGTTAAAAAAGTACTGCGGTGGTGTTTTACGACACCTCCACCCCCCATACACAAGTTGTGCCTTATTCTGCTACTTACCAGCCGATTAAGTAAAAAGTCTTAATACTGAAGATATGAAATGCTGAAGTGCTAAAAATACATGCTGACACCAACTCTACCACACAGTGCCAGCTTCAAAAGAGCCTCTTTTTGCCCGTCTCTTTCACTTTCCTGTCCTTCCTGTACAGCCATGATGAGCCGTATGTTACAGCCAACATGAGATTTTTGTTGATTATTAACAAGTATTAATTGAATGCTATTATTATAATAATAATAATAATAATTATTATTATTATTATACGAGGGGTGTTCAACATAGAACTACACAGTGGAACACAGTACTATACATTGGTATGAGGAGTGTTTAAGTCAAACTGTGCAAATTAACAGAACATCGTGATGAAAGTAAAAACTCCTTTAATTCTCTATATAATCCCCTGCTACACTAATGCACTTATCACAGTGTTTCACTGGTGCTTGGACACCATCAAGGTAGAACGTTTTCTCAGACTGCCAGAGCCGTATAAGTTCACATTGGCCTCCCAGGAACTCCTTTGTGGAAATGGCTTGGTTGCGAGGTCAAGATAGGGGATGTGGCAATAACTCCCAGCCAAGGCCAAGTGGTGCCGGTGAATAATTGTGTGCACAGTTGTGTGTCCCACATGTTGTTGAGAAGTTTACAATCAGGCATTCCACTTGCTGAATGTTCATTCTTGGACATACGAACTTCTTTAAAACGTTTGTTGCCATTCAAATGTTTTACTGCGACTACGAGCCTCATCACCGTACTGTGCTTAAGGCCTTGCTTAATTTTATTCACCTGAATTTTCATCATAAGTCCCTGTTTGACTTGAACGCCCCTCGTGGTAGTAACCATTTCTTTGCTACCGGACAGATCTATACAGTATGTTAGAAGTTGCGTAACACAACAGTGAAGCTGCAAAGCACAAAATACCACTTATTATACCCGAACAGTTCATTTCTTACTTATTTAAATACATTTTATTTTGCTTGTCATCCTCTAGATGAAGATGAAGATTAAGATGGCACAGCTTTATTTTTCTGTACATCTACACAACCGTGTTGTGCTTCGGTGAAACAGCATGTTCTATATTACAAAAGTTGGGGTTGAACAACAATAAAAACATCCTGTAGCTAGAAAGTGGCGATGGTACAGTATCTCTTCCTTCAAAGTGTGTCATGAATTAAGCATAGATTGATTATCGGTTAATGGACAAGTAATGGATTCTGTGAGATTACGTTTGCTTTGTACCTTCTGTGACTGATATTAACAAACTTTATATATCATTATAGGAAGATACAAATTGAATATAAAAGCTTAATGTAAACCAATTGAAAAAAAAAAAAACTATAAATCTGTCTATAAATCAAAATATTCAGATAGTTACATAATGTTATTGTCAGCAGATTGAGACATCAAAGTCAATCAAATCAGCGATGTGCATCAGTGAAGTGTCAGTTTTTATCTTTTTGTCCCTTATTTATCTCTAAACTTTATCATGAATTATATCTGAAGTCATTGCTTTACATGAAAGACATGCAATTTCTAAAAAAAACTCTAAAGCAACTTAACAATAAGAAGATTTATTGGGATTTTTTAAAATAATGCATAAAATAACAATATCATGCATGTCATTTTTGAAAAATATGTTACTATTTGATTAAATAAAAAAATTAAAAATAGACGCTTACCTTGTGTGCACAAAACTTTTGAGTTTGAAACATCGACGTGAAGCTGGATGCTCTTCAGCCAACTAATGCCAATTGCCACTGGCCCTGCACCCTCTCTTAACAACAAGTGACCCGTGTGTTGCTCCTGACAGAGAGTGTAAAAGGGGTAATGGGCTTACTAGCATGTGGCTTCTTTGGTGTTATTCTTTCTATGAGTTCTATGTATCTGCCTGTCCGCCTCTTACGTGATATTAATGCAACCCACAAGCCCTTCTATCACTCAACTTCTCCTGTACAATCAGTGTGTGTGTGTGTGTGTGTATGCATCTGTGAATGTGTGCGTGTGTGAGAAAGAGAAAGAGAGCGAGAGAGAGAGAGAGAGAGAGAGAGCCCACAAAAGGAGGGGAAAGGTGTCAGGGTACTCATCATGTCTACAATGAAAATCTTTCAACATTAAAAATAAAGCTTAGATAATAGGCTTAGATAAAGCTTAGATAAAAAGGTTCCCAAATGACATAAAAGGCTCTTGGTCCCTTTGTCCATCTTTGTTATATGTATATATGTATATATAAAAGTTAAGCAATGCAAATGAATTTTACTGATTTCTGATTTTCCTTTGTGAAGTGAAAAGATTTCTCAACATTTCCTTTCCTTATTTTCTAATGAGAATTTGCCATTTCTTTTATGCAACTAATTAGAAAATGCAACTTTTGCAATACAATCCTCAAACAATTTACAGCGCAGCTTGATTTGTAGGTCCAGTTTCTAAAAAGATGACATTAAAGGAGTGAAAGAAAAAAAGAGCACTTTTGCATGTCTAATACGCCCTCTAGGGACACAAATCTCACCATTATGGCTGTTATGTTATGTTATGTTATGTTATATATATTTAATTAAATGCCTCAGATAACTCATGCACCCTCAAGCCAGGCTAGCATGAAGAACTAGAGTGTAATTCAGTAGGGTTGGTAGATATGGATCTACCAACACTAGCAACTCAACTTCCCCTTACAGCAATCATGGCTGGTGTCGTCATAGGACACGGCAGCTGACTATCACTCATGTTAATAACTTATAGATAGATAGATAGATAGATAGATAGATATAAATATATATATATATATATATATATATATATATATATATATATATATATATATATAATTACATGCAACAAATGTTTTAACATCAACGGTTCAGTTAGATAGGTTACGTATTTAAAATAATAATGAAATGCCAGATAACTCAGAATAATGCACCCTTAAGCCAGGCTGGTGTTAAGGACTAGAGTGTAATTCAGTAGTGTTGGTAGAATTTCCTCTAATTTTATTTTGAGTTTAACAGTTCTGTTTTTTTTCTTTTTCTTTTACAGAATCAGCCAAACCCACAGAGTATTCAGAGTGTGTCAGTGTCACTCGAGCTGACTGAGAGCTGTTGCATTAGGAATATTAGGGCAAATTTTGGCCTAATAAGTGAAAGTCATTACTTATGTAACATCTATCTATCTATCTATCTATCTATCTATCTATCTATCTATCTATCTGTCTGTCTGTCTGTCTGTCTGTCTGTCTGTCTGTCTATTTATCTATCGATCTACCTATTCAAACCGTTATCATGAACGATGGTTGGCTGCAGTGACCTATGACCACCACGGCCATAATTGCTGTAAGGGGAAGTTAAGTTGCTTGATAAAAATAACATGACTTAATGCATGTGACTTTATATAAGAGGATATGATCAGCATTAAACAGGAAGTCGACCCTTAAATGATATATGCCAATGGCTGGCTATCTTTTAAAAAATATATTATGTAAATTCACATAAGATGTACTATTGTAAAAGAACGAGCATAAAGTAAATCATGTGCACATGACACACACACACACACACACACACACACACACACACACACACACACAACCTATGCAGTACAATAACTGGAAATCCCAGACTATTCAGCTATTATGAGTCAGGAAACAGAAACAGGGTGAAACTGTAATATCTACTAGAACGATCATGCTCGTAAACTATTTGGCAGAAGGTAACACAGAGAGTCCATATGAACGTAGTAGTAAGTGTGAGTTTACACCGAGGCTGTATGTGAGGCGGAACAGTCACACTGAGGTGCTCCTGTCAGCTTCCAAGCTCCAGTGGGAATGAAGCAGGCTGCCGAGTAAGCAAAGACTTTACTAGCTGTACCGTAGTTATTTTATTTTAGAGATTTGTGTTTTTTAAATCTGTGCTGATTTTTTTGTGAATTTAGCTTAACATGTCCATACTGAATTTAGGACAATTATTTGGAAAATACTGAATGTTTTGTGTTACCAGTAACCTCAACACCCCCTTTTTCTGCTGCGAGTTTGGAGACACGTGTGCGCTCGATGGGGTTTTGAGACAAAAGCAGACGTGATGCGCTTTTTCACTCGCATGACTTTGAATAATGTTAGATTCTGGTTTGTTTGTATCTTGATGGTATGAGGCTGAAGACATGAAGGTTTTTTTTTAAAACATGAAAAGTTAATTTAACAGTTTGCTTAACACGAGCATAGAGTTAGTAACAAAGATCAAAGAGAGTATTGCTCTAGAATTTTTGTCACATACTGCCAATCTGATAATTTATTTATTTATTTATACATTCAGGACCGTTCCGGCCCACTTTAAGCCCCGAGGACGGCCCACACCTGGTCCTCACAGGGTTTACATTCGTACACAGTTCTTCTAACTACAGAACGGTGAATTTGAAGCACCGCCGCCGGCATTATAACCCGTCCCAGATTAATGCACAGCTACATTGGCTTCTCTGAGGTCGTGGCTGACGTGTAAATGTTCATTCACACCGAACTGGTCATTAATGATTTCACTCATCCAAGGATTTTTTAAAATTTATTTAGCAAAAGGACAAAAAAAATGAAAGAAGGCCTGCTCTGGGGAAGCAGACGGGACACGTTATTTAGCTGTTTTCTTTACCAGCTGCTTTTATTCATTCATTTTCTCATACACTGACTATCAGATCGACGTCATCGCGCAGCAATAAAGGCTACCAGAAGTGAAATGCAGCCATCAGGAGTCTGATTAGCAGGAAAATTTTGTGCCAGTTTGTTTTGGTTGTTATGACTCACTGACTATGTCCTACTTTTTATAATATGTGGCTAAACACCTACAACACTTAAAGAAAAGTTCCATAGGTTTTCACTTTCTATTTGTTCAGATACTTTCAGTGGTGGAGGTGTGACTATTACAGAGAATGTTATTGTGTTCCAGGAATAAGAAACACAACAGAAAAAATGCAAAGTGCTTTTCAACAGGCACGCCAGGCCACTGCTTGGGGCCCTAGGGAGTCTGACAAACGTATTTATTATTTGTAGTCGTTTAGAGGTCACGCGTACGGCAGAAGTATTGCTAACTGATATTAGCCTACCATGTATTTTACTTCATAATTATGTTCGAGATGTATTTCAGTGACACAAATAACATTAGCATCACATGAATTCCTACAGAATTACTTGAGGCTTTGTCACACAGATACAGTGCCTTGCAAAAGTATTCATACCCCTTTAACTTTTCCATATTTTGTCACATTACAGCCACAAATGTAAATGTACAGTATTTTATTGGTATTTTATGTGACAGACCAACACAAAGTGGCACATAATTGTGAAGTGGAGGGAAAATGATAAATGGTTTCAAAATGTTTTGCAAATAAAAATCTGAAGACTGTGTTGTGCATTTATATTCGGCCCCCTTTACTCTGATCCCCCTAACTAACATCCAGTGAAACCTGAAGTGTCTTCAGAAGTCACGGAATTAGTCCACCTGTGGTCTCTGTACAGCTGTTCCTCAGCCTTGTTAGAGAACTTTAGTGAACAAACAGCATCATAAAGCCCAAGGAACACAGCAGACAGGTCAGGGATAAAGTTTAAAGCAGGGTTAGGTTATAACAAAACATCCCAAGCTTTGAACATCTCACGGAGCGCTGTTCAAATCCATCATCTGAAAATGGAAAGTGCGTGGCACAAATGCAAACCTACCAAGACATGGGCGTCCACCTAAACTGAGGATCAGAGAAGCAGCCAAGAGGCCATTCTGGTGGTAACTCTGGAGGAGCTGCAGAGATCCACAGCTCAGGTGGGAGAATCTGTCCACAGGAAACTATTAGTCGTGCACTCAACAAATCCTGCACATCAAAAAAAGAAAGTCATAGGAAGTTCTGTTGGCTTTTCACAAACTGCAAACAGAACATCTTATGACTTTCTGACTTTTGGACTGTGAAAGTGTAACCTTACAACTGATAACTTCTGTTCTGCTGACTATTTTCATATGTGGCATGTTGCGGTGGACAAAAGAAGTGTTTAAAACAGAAACGAGCGTGTGAAACTGGATGAAGAAGGTAATAAGTGTATTAATTTGCAAAAGTTGGATATGTTATCATAATGTGATTACTTCAGACATATATATGTACAAATATATGATTCCTCTTGGGTTTTTAGCATTTACTAGCATTGCTGTTACCGCATTCTGTGCTTCTGCTGCAAATGAGATGATGTAATAAAATATGTTGAACTCAACGCTACATAAAATGATGTGCAGGTAATACTGACATTTCAGGCTTTCTAATTAATAGCTAACTAACGGTTACGAGGTTAAACCCCAAATAGCATATACTGTAATGGAACGCAAGTGCACTATGGTAGTGTGTATAAATTGTTGCTCCACAAAAGTGCTTTTGCGACTGGATTATTGGCTTTGGCACTGGCATCCTTAAAGTAACATCCCTTTTGTCATCCAGAAATGGGCAGAACCGTTGTAGACAGAGGCCATCATGTCCAGTGGACCAGGTCTATAATATAATGGTGTTTGCTGACTGGAGAGGCCTCCTGCAAATTTGTACCTACAGCTTCAACAGACTCTAGAATCGCCTCAAAGTCATGTTCAGCTATGTTTTTATCATCTTAACCAACATATTCAGGTACCGTATTAGGAATTTTCAATCTCATTGGTTATTCCAGATCAAATCAGTTAAGTGAGATGTACTGTATTGTAAATCCTTCAGAATATTGGGTCTTGTGGAACATGTGGAGATAATGTTCTTCAGAAGGTTCATTAGGTGGGCTCATCATTTTATGCTCTTGTGATGTTATCATTTATTTCCCATTATACAACAGTTAGCTCTGACCGAGTAATCTGAGAAGCAATCCCAAGTGGTGATAAGTGTTTAACTATGACTAGCTTAACTATTGTTTAACTATGACTAGTTACCTCAAAACTAACAAGTTTCTAACACAAGACTGAATTTGAAATCTCTCCCTAACCCCTGATCAAGCAAACCACGTGTTGTGTGAAACACAGAATTCTACACCTTACATAGTGCCCTGGAACCCGGAAGTTAACGGAGATGATGTTTTTAAGTGTTTCAGGACTGTTCATCACCTCTATGGTTTATCCCCCTCTTTTTGGTCATACAGTACGGGTAAGTATTTAAAAGAGCTCCGTCAGTCACGGTTAGGTAGTTAGAATGATGTTAGTAAGTACCAACACCTTATACTTCCACAACTAAGCTACTTACAGTACTTACGTCATTCAAACTTATACTAAGTATAAGTGGTGGTGGTACTTATGTTTTGTAAATCTAAATGGTGGAGCAAACTAACTAATAAATAAACTAACAAATAATAATCTATTGATAATAAATGGTATTTGTGGAACTTTTGTATATAAAAAAAAACTCTAAAGGTCAGACTGTTGTGCTGAATATCAGCACACCTGTGATGTCTTCAGTGCTCATGCCAGTGCTTGCATAAGTCTAATGGGACCTTGATTGCCATCAGCTCATAGGTTTTCACAACATAGTTATTTCAGCCAGAACTGAAAGCAAAGAGTGTAATTTGGGGTATTTCCCTATGGTCCCCCATACCATTTTCAAAATCATCCACTGAAGCTACAAATGACAGTGAGGAGTCTGGGTAATGATAAACTGGAAAATGTCTCCAAGAAATTTTTGAAATTCAAAATTTGAAAGAATGTGGGTGTTGCTTCTTTCCACTTTAATTTAATTGATTTTCCTTGTGAGTATTGGGGTGAAGCGGCTGTCACTCAACTAAAGCTTTTAAAAACATATCTAAAAATTAGAAAAAGTTGGAAAAAAATAGAAAAAGTTACATAAGACACTTTAGAGTATTATTCTGTGTACATAAAAGTTTATTATAGATAAAAAATATACAGTAAAATAGCAACTTAACAGTTATAACCATATAGGCAAAATCTATAAACCCAATTATCCACACGAAGCAAAGACAAAGCAGTACTACAGAAACAGTTCAAAACAAGCATTACAAAAATGAAACACACAGCACTGATCAAGAAGACTAAATAGACTCAAGGATAAAACTTTATATATGTATGTGACCCTGTCTGTGACCCCAGCTAATCCCAGTCTTTGTTTTCCCCGAATTCACTGGCTTATAGAAATCATTCCCAATATGATTTTATGTTGAAAATATTGCATAACAACAAGAAAAAAATACTTTAGCTACATTTGGCAGAAAGGGTCACATGTAGTATAAAAACAAACAAACAGGAAACAATCAGGAAATACATGACAGAGGTCACGCTAGAACTTTGAGCTCTTGTTCTTGTACTGTGCAAAAGTCATACACCAGCCCTCTATTCTTCATAATGCATTAAATTAAAAGATGTAGATTCAATTAAAGAAATAGGAACAAATGTTTTACCGTGACAGGCTGGAAAGTGTCTAAAGATACAATAAAAAAAAACTGGTTTCTTGATGTAACAACCTCATTTCCCTTCTTGTCTGTTCCGAACACTCAGCATTCAGCATCAGCCGTATACTAATCACCATCTGGCTAATAAAATAAAATATAAAATGAGAAAGTCTGGCTAAAATACGTAGAAATGGGGGTAAGGGGCTCAAGACTTTATTATTTCTAGTATAAGTGGTGCATTTTTTTACACATTGGCATGTTAAGCTATTATTTTATTGTGCCATATACATTATATATTAGATCATACATTATATACATCAAACATTATAATACAAACCCATCCTACTAAACATCAATCAGGGTTTTTTTCTGCCCTAATATTGTTTATCACAATGTGATATGTTTGAGCTTCTCCTTTAATGAAAGTTACATTCATCCAGATTCAACAGCCACAATAACACAGTCACATTAATGTTATTATCTCATCACTAGTTTTTAATATTTCTTACTTTGACTTATTACCAGCATGAGTTGCACAAACTAGGATTTTATGAAAGGTTTGTTGATCTAATTTGAGTTGTGTTGATTTTATTATAAGGTGTGTTGCAGTGATCATGGCTTATTGGATCATGTATTACATTAACATTAAACTCTGATTAAAATCCTAAATTTCAATCAAAGTATTGACTAAATCTGCTTTTAAATCTCAACTTAATACACAAACTTGTGAGAATATTTACAGTTAAAACAGTGCTGTAATTTGTACACCTGATTCAGATTTTAATATTCTTAAATTAAGCAAGATTGGAAGTCATATGTATTCATGTATTTTAACTACATAGCTAATATTACGGTAACGTGTAACTGTTGCATTACGTCCGTTCTGCAACATCCCCTGTAGTTGTTAAGTGGTTCTCCTGACACTCTGACAATCCCGGTTTCTTTCCATGTTGACTTTCTGGCTTGTTTATTAATATTTAGATTTCCATAAAGCTGGATTGTGCTGTATTTTCTACTGTGCAAAAGTCTTGACCCCCATTTCTTCATACGTTGCTTCCAAAGAGCCAGAGTTTATTGCATTTTAACGTCCTGTAGTCTTGTGGAATAGTTCTCCAGGCTTCATGAAGGACTTTTGTCTCCCATTTTCAGTCCAGTGACTGTTTGTTTGTTTGTTATGAATCATATAAGCATGAGCCATAAAGAAACAGGCGCAGGTGTTGACAGACGACCAGGCCGGTGATTAGTATACTGCTGATGCTGAACGCTGAGTGGTTGGAACAAACGAGAGGGGAAATGAAGCCTGTCGCAATAAAACATTTGTTCCTATTTTTTTTATTTAAGAAAATGCATCATTCAATTTAATTTGATATAAAGAATTGATGGCTGTATCATGACTTTTGCACAGTACTTCTACTTTTACTTCACTTTACATAATATTACATATAACATAATACATATTATATAATTAATTAAAAGTGTCCATATAAATGCATCATCATCATCATCATCCTCATCATCATCATCGCTTTTATGCAAAAATCTTCAACCCTCTGATGTCATCAGATAACGGCATTTAAATTTTGGACATTGTTGCTTCTTAGAAGTATCAGTATGCAGATTTATATCCAGGTGTCTAATAAGCCAGTCATATGTAACAGCGACAAAGAAAAATGAATCTCTCAGATGACATAAAAAAGAAACCTGGACAGGGATCTTAGTCATTATAGAAAACCCTGGTAGTTAAAGATTCTGCCACCTTCACCCCAGGATTCCAAGCTGCACTTTTCTTTAAACCCTAAATGACTTAGACTATTATTCAATGTCTGATTCATATGGAACGTTTATTACGCCATATATTTAGATTGAGATAAGAATTGCTGACTGTTTAGTTGGATGGAATTCAGTTAAATGATTCAACTGATAAATAACGGTTTGCTGAATGATAGCGGTCAACATTTTTCATCAGAAGACTGTGATGAAGAGGGGATAAACAGAGTAAAAAAGGGGGGGGGGGCGGGTTATAAGCATGAAATATTTGTGTGGTAATTGTGGGGGAGTCCAATCTACATCCTCAGAATAGGGGTAACTTGCTGTGGTTTATGTGTGTGAGAGGGGGTATGACACAGTGACTCATCAAAGCGATGTTTTTCTGTGATTGTTTGCACTGCTTCCAGTGAGTCATGCATGCACCGTAAAATTCCTCAGAACCGAATGGTTTTACAGGGGTAACCGGATCAAAGACGTATTACAGTAGGCACACTGAGGGGTACACGGGCCGTGAGAGTGGCCATACACACCTACACTTTCACATGACTTTTCACTTAGTCCTGCGTATGCGGTGTGTGTGCATGTGTGGTGTAGTGAGTGTGAAAGCATGATTGCAGTAGTGTTGCACACACCACTGCGTACAGTAAAACCAATCATACCTTGCTTCTTTTTCAAGAAAATAGAAACCACTTCCTGTTTTGGAAGCTCCCACCACTCTTTTAGACGACCTCATTTCATAAGATTCTCATTCTTTTCATTCGCATTCTTTTATACTTTAAAACAGAAGGTGAAGAAGATTGTACCGTAATGAGGGTTAATAAGAACAACCTTTTTTTTGAAACCTTTTTTTCTTTCGTTAATCAATGCATTTTGTGACACGCATAGTTTTACTAGAAAATATAAATGGTCAGGTGGAAAATCATCCAGTTGGTGTCTAGAGTGGAATCCTGGATCTGGCACTGCCTGATGTTAGCTAGCTAGAGAGATACTGTATTTACCCTAATATCTCTAACAAACTTGATCTGGCATCATGTGCTGTATGTCTGCTTATGTCTTAAGCAAAAAAAAAAAAAGAAAAAAAATATCTGTGTCAGTGTTCCATATTTTTTTAATAAAATATCACTTTATTGTACACTTGCTAGTCACTTTAATGCGATCCAGCCAATCACACTGCAGCAACACAATGCATAGTACCGTGCAGATACAGCTCCATTCAGCTTCAGTTAATATTCACATCAAACCATCAGAATGGGGTAGAAATGTGACCTCAGTGACATTGAAACTACACAGCTGTGGATTTTGAAAAAAACAAACTAACAAACAAAAAAACACTTTGTCATTTTTCCAGAGTGTTTAACTTTGCAGTGTCGGTGAGTCTGTGTTCACTGTAGTTTCAGATTCCCGATGTGATCTGCTGTTGTAACCAGGCTCCAGTTTCTGAGAAGCTTTTCTGTTTACCATCAACTGACACCAACAATCACGCCACAGTCAAAGTGGCACAGACAATATTTTACCTTATTTGGATGTTTGATATGAACTTTAAGACCTGGATTTTTTCTGACTACAGTGTGATTGGCTGATTATTGGGATTCCTTCATAAATGGCAAATGTGCATATAAACATATTACAACAGTATACTGATGTCGGTGTCATTCCATCCAAACGATGTTTATGTTTTGTGCCTTTAATTGCCACCTGGGGATGAATAAAGTGTTTTTGAATTTAACATAGTTTGAAAAAAAAAAAAAAAAAAGGCAAATCAGCTTTTCTGGTACAGCATTAGCGCTATGCATATTTACGCCTCTGAATATTGTGGATTAATGCATTATTATCTGATAAAACTTATCATCTTCAGCAATGACAATATCTGTTTTTAGATAAATTGCTCCTATTATACAGTAGATTACTAGAAACCAAAATAATAGTATTAATCCTATTTTCTAATAGTTTTCCTTCTGCAATATGTTGTAAAGGTGTCATAAAGCATCTAAAACATAATTAATCATATTATTGCATGATCACAATAAATATAAGATTAATTTTCCTATACGCAACACATTAATTGCCAAACATATAACGTTCTAGGCACAGCCCCCCTTATTCCTTTCTAAGGTTTACTAAGATTACAAATCAGGATTTTTTTTTTTTTTTGCATGATTATGGCTTAGTGCAGTATATAGATCAATTATTTCCCTATATTTTTTAGATAGTTAATAACATTTTTTATTTGTTATATGTTTTTGGTTATTATGTACCTCTAGTTAATAATACACTGATGTGTAAAATATTTACCTTTCCAACAAGAACCAACCAAACTATTAAGAGGCCAGATAATCTTATAATAATCAATTAATCCGAATAAACATATTTAAACCCTAAACAAACGCAATTTTAACCCTTTTAACATTTTAGGGATAGAAGTACCAAGTGCTGTTGCAGTACTTTTTTTTTTATATCTGAAATCTTCTTTCCTGGCTAACTGTCAACAAATTATCAGCCTGAGTTGCCCTGAGCAACTGTTGGGCTGTTTGTGGAGATTGTCTGGTTGCAGAGCGAGATATGCGTGCAGTGCGGTTTAGCAGGTTGTGAAGAGCAGTTAAACTGAAGTGGAAACATTAGCGGAAGGCAGCCAGGTCGAATGGTCACTACCTGAAGGCCTGGAACTACCTGCCACCAGCCACCGCTCATCTCGCAAACCACTCAGTGAGTGAAAGCCCATATTTAAAAATAGATGGGCCTCACAGGTTTTTACACGATTTATCTCCATGTCACACATGCACACTTCTCTTGTTCACACACATTGTGTTAACTGCAGGTCATCAGGTGGCAGGGATATGGCTCGAGACAGACGAAACACTGTCAGAGCACGCACACACAAAAACAGTTACAGTATGTTTGCATCATCTGGATGTAATGAGGATGCAATGTGAGTAAATAACCACTAGATGGATGTAAAGTTGGGTGACAAGCACGAGACAGCATAATTATTTATTTTTTTATTTTTTTGCAGCTCTGATACTAAATAAGAAAATGTACAGATTCGCATGGAATTATCGTTTTTGTAACTAAAATTGAAAGTCAACAATATGCACATCTGTGCGTTCAAAACATCTGTGTTGGTTTCATTCATCAGAATGCAATTTTTAACAAATCCCTAAAAGAAAGACATTGCTAGGGTGTGATATGGATATTGGTACCTTCGTGCCCAATCCTCCTCTTTATTAATCATAGGCTATCAGGACCTCATGTGACAGTATTAAAATTTAGAAAAAACATAATTTTAAAATGTGTCAACGCTCATATTTCTACATCTAATTTATTTATAAACTCCTAAAATGGTCTTTAAAAGTTTAAAAGATCATTTTTAGACTATTTGCTGTACATTTTACGTTTTATTTTATTTTTTTTGATACACCTGGGTTCGGTTTTCAGCCGATAACTAAACTCCATGTGCTGGATACGGTGCTGCCCCCAAGCTTTCATAAAATGAGAGGGTTATGTCAGAAAGGATTTATTAACAAAGATTTATTTAACTTTGTTATCAATAAATGCCTAAGAGAATTAAGTAAGAGATCTGATATTGTAATTTGCGACACAATATGGTGTTTACGGTAGGACTCGATTTCAATATGATGCAGTTGAGTAAAATCAATGCTTGACTGGGAAATACCTGTGATTTCTTATATAATAGGGGCGTTCAGGTCCAAGTGTGCAGAATAACAGAATACAGTTATGAGAGTATAATATGTCTTGTTTAATGTGGGTGTAATGGCTTTCCATTACACCCACTTTAAACAAGACATATTATACTCTCATAACTGTATTCTGTATACTATCCCACCCAATTAGCATATTGCTACATGGGTTTTTACCTTTGCTTCTTTTCACACCTCTACAAAGTTAATCTGAATAACCTCTGACTCCTGTAGCTCCAACAGGAATAACTATCTTTAAAACCTGTTACGCTACACGCTATGTGTGGTGCCCTGCACCTGTAAAGACCTAGTTAATATTAAGTGCATTCAGATAGAATATCCTATAACCAGAGCTCCTTCAGATTTGTTAGCAGGTAAATCACTGGCAAGAGTAAACCTGTCTGTCACATGAAGCGGAAAGGACTGTGAAGCGGATGGATGAGTGGTCGTGTTAGCTTTAGTTCGTTTAGTTTGTTAGTTACCCTACTGTGAGGGCTCAAATGTAATGGGACAGAATACCATTCATTTATTTATCTTCTACTGTATGCCACTTCTCCTGTGCACAGCGACGCTGGGGGCCTGGGGCCTATGTAAAGAAAACTTAAGGGCATGAGGTGGGTACACCCTGGACAGGGTGCCGCTACATTGCAGTGCACAGGGTACATACTGTACACGTATACGCTAGGGGCACTTCGGGAATGGCAATTAACTTGTGACATGTCTTTGGACTGCTGGAGGAAAGCCACCAAGCATAGTTAGAAAACGCAAAGTCCACACACACAGACCTGAAGTGGGAATAGAACAATCAGCCCTGGACAGTGCTAACCATTATGCCACCACTATGCCACCATACCATAATTTAATAACCTTGGGTTAGTAAAAACCTATTTTTTTTGTGATGCCATTCTGCTTCTAATGGAGCATTCTGTTCCCGGGTTTTCTGCTATTAGAAGTAAAAAAAAACTGGTTATTACTATTAGATAATTATTAGCGTATTATATAACAAATAGTTGGTAAGTTCGCACTACTGTACATACTGTATTGAGAGAGTAGGAAACATAACAGGTTCAAGTCATGAACCACATTATCAGTAACCAGGGGGTTATTAACATACAGTACCAGGGACTCTGATGGCTAAAGGCGGGAAATGCACAGGGCCATTTGGCAACTTTTTTCCTCTTTATGCTTCATCCATGAAAGCCAGAGTGCATTGTGTGTTACCATGCAATACACAAACTGATCAACTTCATGTAAAAATGTAGTAATGTTTCCACTGTAACAGCCTCTAGCAAACACAAACAAGTGGAGTGAACTATAAACTATAGAATTATGAAATGTCCTTGAGTGATTATACTAAACACAAGCACTTGTCCAATCCAATTATTAGACTTTTAACATGTTTCTCTTATTTAATGCCTTTTCCACCACCATAACACCATTTTTTTTATCGCTGTAGATTTTACCTAAAGCTCAACCTTTTGACGCTCTCTAGTCTGACTTTAAACCTGTACAAATGTAATGTGACCCGCCAGCCGATTAACAGGTCTATTATTTAGGACATGTTTTGTTTGTTTTGCACAATATTTCTCAGGTGCTCACATATCTATTAACCTGTAGGCCACAAGAGGCACTTGCAATTTATGCAGTGTGTGATATATGTTGGACATCCGTTGTAAAGTGAAAGGGCCGGGATAATGTGTTGTAAAATTAATCTGTGGAAATAACCTGGTGTAAAATGAATGAGCAGAGATATTCTATGGTAAAGAGAATGGGTGGAGCTATCCTAATATATACAAAACGGGTGGGGCTAACATACTCTAAAGTGAACAGGCAAACTGGGGAATGAGTTTATAGTAAAACACGTGTACGTCATCCACGACCTCTCTTAGGTTCATGCTGGCTACCTGAAAACCCCATACCCACCGCAACCAACCGACTAAATATAAACCTGTCTGTCTCCATTTTAGTTAAATAATTAGACAGTTGGTTTGATAATCAGAGACATTGGTTCAGTTCCAAAGGGCTTTTTTGGGGTTTTTAGAGAACTACAGCATAAACATTGCAGAATATTCAGTGAGTGTTGCTGAGATCTAAAGCCCCTCTTAGGACCTACAGAGTTCTTGTCATCTGTTCATGAAAATGGAACAAAGTAAGCTTACATATTTTCATCATACAGGGAATTTTCTATTTCTATATAAGTTGCAGTTTTAGATACAAATAAAAAAATATATATTATGTAAAATATATTATGTTTTGGTATGTTTGAATAAAAAATTACATTACATTATAATTAATGGGTAATATTTTATTTGCATATGTTTTATAATGTGTGGTGAGAGCCGGAGTAAATGAAACTGCAACCCCTTTCACTCTCTGAGTTTCACCACCATGCACTTTACACTTTAAACGCTGTGAGTATCAGTGGTTAAAAGCTTATCCACCTTGTGTCAGTCTGTATCATCACACCATCCTGCTGTGGATAAGGTTCCTATAACAGCATGGTCAGTTACGTGTTATTTCTTACTGACCAGCAGCGTTCCCTTGGGTTTGCTGGCGGTGGAGTGGCTGGCCACTTTATATCACAGAGCACCTTCATGTCTCAATTTTAAGATTTTTGGCTCAACTGTTTGGGGGTAAAAAATAAGACGCATCTCATTTATAGGAAACCTCCAAGCATGATATTATACTGCATTTGGCAGATACCCTTATCCAGAGCAATGTACATTTTATCTCATTATATCATATCACTGGACACTCATTCACACTCCAACGCCAACTAGTCTGATCTGCATGTCTTTCGACAGTGGGAGAAAACTGGTGTACCTGGAGGAAACTCACCAAGCACGGGGAGAACATGCAAACTCTATGCACACAGAGACTTGAGGTGGGAATCGAATCCTTAGCCCTGGAGGTGTGAGGCCGCAGTGCTCACCTCTATGCCACTACTGCAATAAATATTACTGCCATATTGTTTTAACAGTAAAATACTTACAACCACAGCTGCCAATTTGTAAATAAAAAATTTTAATATTCAAAAATAAAACATTTTTTAGGAACTGGCTATGGAGATACCCAAATGTTGCACGGGAAAGTATTTAGGATAAAATTAGGAGTGTTTTTTAGAATAAATGTGGGACTGATTATCAAGTGTTAACCTTTTTTCAAATGTCTTGAAATTGATTGTTGTTGAACTGAGCACAACACTACCGCCAGTGCTTATAAGAAAACAAAACAAAACACAGAATGGTATGAAGCGATGCTTAGTGATGACTAATGAGCCCACCACAGGAGATACACAAAGCTTGTTAGTGACAGGTGTGTCATGAGATTACACAGAGTAAAACATTTCCTACAATTAGTGTGCATTGATGTTAATATGTTTCCAACCACCTTCAGTGATGAATACATT
Organism: Clarias gariepinus; assembly: GCF_024256425.1. Classification (NCBI taxonomy): domain Eukaryota; kingdom Metazoa; phylum Chordata; class Actinopteri; order Siluriformes; family Clariidae; genus Clarias; species Clarias gariepinus. The sequence continues at coordinate 4,201,404 of NC_071114.1, forward strand.
ACAGGTCATCAGCCGTCTGGTTAGGGATCAAGTGTAATATTTACTGTCACCCTCTTCATGTGAAATGTGTTTGGAGGAAAACCTGAAAGATGATTATACATTATATAAACAAAATATAAATTACTCAAAAGAGCATAAAACATATCGCAGCATAAAGCCAAAGCCAGTACTGCATTAAGGGCTTAAGGCATTAATATATTACAGTACTGTACAAAAGTCTTAGGAACATGCTGTAAATAAATAAATACAAATAAAACCCCGTAAATAATAATTAATGAAAAAAGTCAGTAGTTGCCATGATGCCACTTCGAGGACTCTTTAGTCTCGAATTTTTTAAAGAAAATTAGTTTTATTCAGCATCCTCCAGAACCTCCAGAACTGAAGCGTGGTCACTGATATAATACGCTGCTGCTTTCTTTTCTGGCATACAAATGTTTTTCTTTAACTTTTGATTTTGTGGTGGAATATCGATGTTTGAGAATGTTAAATGTAAAATGTTTTTAAACTGACTTAATATTAATGTCCAAAAATAATAATAAAATAAAAAAATGTAAAAAGTCCATAGAAAAGTTAAAAAATAAAAAAGATCAAAGAGGGACCAAGACTTTTGTACAGTAGGGTGCATTTAAATAAATTGCAGTTACTGAGTTGACTGTGAACTCCACTGTATTCCAGAATATTCTACTCTAGAGGTAAATGTGAGGCCTCCAGTCTGACAGCTAAAGTTTATTAAAAATAGGATCATGCAACAGGACAATGATCCAATCTCACCAGTAAATATACATTCGAATGGCTGAAAAAGAAAAGAATTAAGGTTTTGGCATGGTCTAGTCAAAGCCCTAACTGAAATGCCTTGGCAGGACTTGAGAGCTGACCTTGACCCATGTCAGCTGTTCCATTACAGGCTGATATCAAACCACCCCTTTATCTCTAAGATTCTGGAAAAGGTAATAGCGCAGCAGCTATGTTCGTATTTACATACAGATAGCATAAATGAACTGTATCAGTTTTAGGCCAGAACAGGATTTAGGCCTCATCACAGCACAGAGACAGCACGTGTTAAAGTACCTCCTGTTGGCCTCTGATCAGGGTTGCGTCACTATACTTATGTTACTCGACCTCAGTGCAGCTTTTGACACCATTGATCATACTCTCCTTTACAGATTAGAAAAATGTAGTTTTAAGAATTAATAATATACAATTAAAGGAGCGTCCCTCTACTGACTCAGATCTTTTTTGACTGATCATTATCAGTTCGTAGATTTAAATGGTGACTATTCTCCATGTCAAGTAGTTTGGTGTTCCACAGGGTTCAGTTTTAGACCCACTGCTTTTTTCTCTTTACATGCTTCTTCTGGGCAACATAATTCATAAGCATGGTATTAGTTTTCATTGTCATACTGGTGACACAGGATTAAACATCTGAGCAAAACCAGCTTACTAAAGTTGAGCAATATGAGGACATAAAAGACTGGATGTTAATTAACTTCCTTCTGCTTAATTCTGATAAGACCGAATTTCTAGTCATAGGACCATAAGGAGCTAGAAGCAAGCTCTTTGATCACATTGTAACTTTAAATTCAAACAGGCCTCGGTGTGATTATAGATTCCAGCCTTTCCTAAAGACCTATTTATTTAGCCAAGCATTTTTGTAAATATATTTCCCCTTAGGTAAAGGGGCAGATCTGGGGGACTCATGGATGTAGAGTATTATGGTGAACTGGTATGTTTAGATGCTGTCTTCCCCACTCTCACTCACGTTTTTTGATGGTGAAGTGATTGGTCACTTTGCATCTCAGTTCCCCCTGATGTCTGTGTTTCCTTCTGGCTTTCCCTTTAAGTTAAGCTGTCATAGTTAGTCCTGCCTGAGTCCCTGCTTCCACTCTACACTTAATATACATTCACATTATACATTGTGTGACTGTGACCATACCTAACTGCCATCTCTCCTTCTCTTCTGCTCTCTCCTCTTCTCCTCTCTCCATCTCTTTCTTTCCCTCTCCCTGCCTCTCTGTCGGGGTATACTGTACATGTCGCTTCTGAGCTGCCAGTGATCCAGACCCCCTTAGCCCTCTGGAGCTGTCTGACTCGTCCTGGTGTCCCGCTCATGGTTGGAGAATTCCAACTTCAGGGTGAATTTCCTGGTCTCGACTGATGCTGACAGCTGTTCTCTGAGGACTTGTGACTGCAGTTGTTCACACAGTATAACTGCAGATCTATCCCTGCTATCACCCAGATGAGGATGGGTTCCCTTTTGAGTCTGGTTCCTCTTAAGTTTTCTTCCTACTGACATCTCAGGGAGTTTTTCCTTGCCACTGTCGCCGTCGTCCTCGGCTTGCTCATCAGGGACGATCTTATCATTTTGATTCATACACATTCACATCTCATACAAACTTAAATATGTCTTTTGATTGTGTTAAGCTGCTTTGTGACAATGTAAATAGTTAAAAGCGCTGTACAAATAAAAAAAAAGCCCAAAAACCTCTATTAACTAAAAATGAACTAAAGCAATGTTGTAAAGAAGAATGGACGAATACGATGTGAGAGTCTGATTAAGTCATAGAGGAAACAATTCCTTCAAGTTATTGCTGCTAAAGGCAAAAAAGTTATGTGTTGTTTTTTGTCTGAGGTTGTATTTGCCTAATCCTGAGACCCGCTCTGATTAAATGATTTTTTTAGTAATGTTTTTACATTTTTAAAAAAATTAAGTGGAGGTACTAACTTTTGAACATGACTGTACACTCACTTTTGAACACACTGCACTACAGAGTGTTTACAGGGATGTCACCATTAAATCAATATTGGTGATGAACCATGCAGTGACCATCAGCAGCAACAAAGAGAATTTTCAGTGTGGATTTAAGAGTTGGGTTTAATGATGGAACAAATGCATGGCTTGTGATGGAGACTATGTTGGTCAGTACCTTTTTTATAAAGATAGAGTTACTCTAAATGTACAGTATATGCATCTAATGTATGTATATACAGTACATGCATATATAGATTTTAGCACGCCTATCACTACAGAATTCTTGTTATATTCTTGTATGTTGTGAAAGTTTTTGACTTTAGTTACCTAGTCACCATGTGTTCTTTTCCTTCAAAGATTAAACTTTCATGAGCATGTGATGTTCATGAAGCGACTAAGGAGCTCCTGGGGGTATTAATATGTCATTGTTCTGTCTCTGCACTCTGGGGACATTGAACTGGTGTTTATACGTTTGTTGTGACCTTACGCCACAGATTGTCTCCACACTCCTCCTCTTTTTAACTGTGATGTGTGAAGCCCATCCCTTTTTCCACCTGCAGAAACAATTTTCCAAATGAGTTTAAGAGAGATGAGGAAGGCAGAGAAGGAACAAACTGAATGGCATAAATGTAAGTATAATGCTTTGTGCAACATTTGTTGCTGTATCTCAGTTAATCTGTTTAAATGATCTGGGTGAGACACTGGAGACAGAAAAATGGAAAAATTTTCCTCCGGAGATGTAGCAGGTATGAACAATTTCCAGGTAAGGTGCTTGTTGGCAAATCTCCCCAGTGATTATCACCTAACATGTAATTTTGCTAATTAGATATATGAATGTGTATGGCAGGGGTAACTACATATTTTGGGAAAATAATTAAATGGATCTTGCATCTTGCATAGCCTTGATCACACATTTCTTTTCTTTTAAATTCCAGACTTATAATTAGGGAATATTATACCATTAACTTTTTGTTATTATTATTATTATTATTATTATTATTATTATGACAATAACAGAAGTGATGTGAAAATATTCCTTGTACTGTTTTACCAGTTTAGTGTGAAAAAATGAGCATGCATGTCTTGATAATGTTTTAAAGAGTCAGGGTGCACTCCTCTTTCTGCTGCAATAACCAGCTTGGTTATTATACAGAGCGTGTTAATATAGTTGACATATTTGACATAATCCACGCCATGGATGGATGGTGATGTGATATGTCCTAGGTTGATGCAATGCAGGACCCTGGTTTATACATGAGGCATGAAATTGTGGAATAATGTCAGAGCCAAAAGATTCTTCAGGTCATCTGGCTCACTCTGTCCTTCAAAAAAAAAAAAAAAAAAAAATCAAGCTCTGTTCATTTTTTAAAACTTTCTGCAAATGGTTTGATTGTACGTTCTATCTATCTATCTATCTATCTATCTATCTATCTATCTATCTATCTATCTATCTATCTATTTCAAGGTCCGCTTCTCAAATCTACAATGCTGTGTTTACATGATTAAAGTTAATAATTACTCATTTGGAAAATACAGACATTTGAAGGTAACATTAACATTAAAAGTTAGTCTTTGTATTTAACAAACTATAATACAGTAGGTACTCAATCGGAATGTTGGTTTTATCGCCGTGCCGCACGCCGACATTTGGGTTTGTGCACTTGCCGGCTTTTACCACTGAGTGGCGCTTTATTACTATAGACTGATGGGTCAGGCCTTAGTTTCTCTCAAGGATTAATGAGCTCCTTTAGAGCTGCACGAAGTAGCGGATAAAAGCAAGTGATACATTGTAGTTAAACAAATTCATAATCACAATACTAAACTTACAGTACAAATGTAGAATTCAAATTAAATTAAATCTTATTAGGATCGAATTTAAGCGAAGTGAACGTTAACGCAGTGAGCCTTTAGATTTTATCATGTGTAATTAGAAAAGCTACACATGTAGGGTTTTGTGTCATCTTATATTTTGTGTTCTTTAAATTTGTAGTAGATTTATTAATTGAAATAAATGACCATAAAATTAAAACATTGTCAGGACGTTCTACTGCATCAGCAGATGTTAATGTCATTCACCCCAGCTTGTGTTTTTGCGTTATTATAAAAATGAAATGCAGTAGGCTGTTATGATCATCATAATTTTCTTTAACAAATAATGACTCCCGCTGTGCTGTACCACCATTGGCAAAAACTTATGAAATACAAGTGAAACATTAAACGAATTTACAATCACTGTACTAAAAAAAAAATGAAATTTAGGTGAATTTAGGTAAAGTAAATGTATACTTTCATATCTTGCCTTTACATTATATCATGTGTAACACTAGTGTATAGCCAGAAAACAGACTCTGGGTGTATAAGGGTTAACCCCTAGAGGGCGCCAAAGCACCCAAAGACTCTTCTTTTGTTGTGTTTTTTGTTGTAGTTTTTTGACGGAAAACTTCATGTCCCAGACTGCACCTCGGTCAGGTGAGGGGAGCACTTACGTGAATCGAGGTGAATCATTAGATTAGAGAGATTAAGAGTATAAATACCTTAGTTAAGTTCAATGTTTTGTCTAGCATTTGTTATGGTCATTGTTATTGTTATGTTCTCGTAGAAGTTGTTGCATTAGAGCAGTGGTTCTCAAACATTTTCTGTCATTCCCAACTTAAGTGGGTGGGCGAATTTTCAAGCCCCACTTGTCAACAAAATGATAACAAAATCGGCCAAGTTTACTGTTTATTGAAACATCAATTACTAAACCAATAAGATCAAATAACACCAAGTTCAAAACAGATAAAATACACATGCAATTGTTATAACAGGCTTACTTCGACACTTATCTAGAGCTTTCTTTCAAAGAAGTCGAGTGGCTTATTAACGTGACTGGGGTGTGTTGTCTCTAAGTATCTTCCTACTTTGTTGGGTCTCATACTGTCTGCTGCCAGTGGTTTAAGACACAAAACACACATGTGTCTCTCCTCTGCCCCACCATCCCTACCATGAACATGTGAGACAGCTGGGGGAAACAGAAATCCCCGCACTGACGGGCCAAGAAGGTCAGGTACCGCGATGACGAGAGGGAAAAGGAACCCCGGACAGAACGGCAATGGAAAGAGAAAGGAACAAGGAATCTCTACAGGTTCTGGGCAGAGGATAATGAGAAGCATCCCAGAGCCTGAGGGAGCAGGTGGAACAGCTCCAAAACCTCCTCATCCAACTCAAGCTTTACAAGAGCCATGCAGCGGGCTCTATTCTTTACGAGAGCCACGCAGCGGGCTCTAATCTTTACGAGAGCCACGCAGCGGGCTCTAATCTTTACGAGAGCCACGCTACGGCTCTAATCTTCACGTAAGCCACGCAGCAGGTTCTGATCTTCTTCCTCCTCCTCCTTCTCCTCTGCTTGACACGGAGGAAACAGCGCTTCCTAAACCTCTGCTGGACAGCGAGGAGGACGCGCTCTTTCTTCCGCCGCCTCCTCTGCGCTTCCTCCTCCTCCACCTATGTTTGAGATTGAGGACGTCGTGCTTCCTCCTCCTCAGTCTCAGCTTGACAGCGAGGACGTCGCGCTTCCTTCTCCTCCGCTCAATTTAGAGGACGATGCGCCTCTGCTCGACAGCGAGGACGTCGCACTTATCCCTCCGCCGCCCGGCTTTGAGAATGTCCCGCTTATCCCTCTGCTGCCCGGCTTTGAGGACGTTGCACTTCATCCTCCTCCACCTCAGCTCGACAACGAGGATGTCCCGCTCCTTCAACCTCCAGCCGGGTTCGAGGACGTCATGCCACCTCCGTAGCCTGAGGACGTTGTGCCCGCTCCTCAGCCCAGCTTTGAGGACATCGTGCCAGCTCCTCGGCTCGACATCGAGGACGTCGCGTTTCCTCCACCTCCACCAGGCTTCGAGGCCGTCGGGCCAGCTCCTCCGCCTCTGCTCAAAATAGAGGACGTCACGCTTCCGCCTCCTCCGCCTCTGTTCGAGAGCGAGGATGTTGCGCTTCCCCTTCCTCTGCCTCTGCTCGAGAGCGAGGACGTTGCGCTTCCTTCTCCTCCACCTCCCGGCTTTGAGGACATCATGCCAGCTCCTCGACTCGACATCGAGGACTTCACGTTTCTTCCTCCACCGCCCTGCTTTGAGGATAATGTTCCGGCCCCTCTGCTCAACGTTGAGGATGTTGCGTTTCCTCCACCTGCACCAGGCTTTGAGGACCATGAACCAGGCTTTCAGGCCAACTCCTCCACCGCTGCTCGCCACAGAAAAGTCCTCCTTCTTCTCTGCAGCTCAACAGTAAGGACGTTGCGCTTCCTTCTCCTCCGCAGCTCGAGAGCGAGGACGTCGTGCTTCCTTGTCCTATGCGTCTGTTTGTCAGCAAGAATGTCGCGCTTCATCCTCCTCCGCCTCTGCTCGACAACGAGGATGTCATGCTTCTTCATCCTTTGGGCGGCTTTGAGGACGTCATGCCAGCTTCGCAGCCTGAGGACGTCGTGCCTGCTCCTCAGCCTGGCTCCATGGATGTTGTGCCCGCTCCTCAGCCCGGCTGCAAGAACCCTGTTTTGCTGGCAATGCAGCACTGTCCAAAGGACGGGATTTGCAGCCTCCGGGTCGGGAGGCCAGACTCAGTACATTGGGGAGGGAGTCCTGGACCTCCATGAGAGGAGCGTTTTTGAAGGGGGGGTACTGTAAGGGTTAACCCCTAGAGGGCGCCAAAGCGCCCAAGGACTCTTTTCTTGTTGTGTTTTTTGTTGTAGTTTTTTGACGGACATGTCCCAGACTGCACCTCGGTCAGGTGAGGGGAGCACTCACCTGAATTGAGGTGAAGCATTACAGAGATTAAGAGTAGAAATACCTTGGTTAAGTTCAATGTTTTGTCTCGCATTTGTTATGGTCATTGGTATTGTTATGTTCTCGTAGTAGTTGTTACATTAGAGTATTATTGGGTAGTGCTCTAGTTTATTTGTGTTTTTTGTTTTGTGTGAAGTCTCATTAAAAAAACATTAAAACAGTCACCTTTGCCTCTGCATCTATGCCACGCAAGCACAAGACCCGCAAACGTGACAGGATGTGCATCAGAAAAAGTTTGACAAATTAATGTTCAAAAACTGTATAATAAAACTATATAAGCTACATAGCCTTTATAAGACTCCACTTTTATTTAAGAGTACTCACAATGACGCAAAAACGTTATGTTTTGTGAAATAATGAAAGCAAACAGGGTGCGCTGTTCTGTATTGTTTTCGGTAGGGATGCACCGAAATTTCGGCCGCCGAAGAAAGCGCCGAAAATAAAAGCCGAAATTGTCGCCACGCCTCTCCCATCCTCCCGTCTCGTTCGCGCTGTCATTACGCATCAAACACGGAGTATGTCGGCGGTTTGGAAGCACTTCAAAGTTTCAGATGAGGACAGCAAAGTTGCAATATGCAAGATTTTTTTAATACAAACAAAAAGAAAATATTTTAAACATGTTTTTTAATGAAGCCATTTTCGGTTTCGGTATCGGTTTTCGGCCAAGTGCATCCAAAAATTTCAGTTTCGTTTTCGGCCCAGAATTTTCATTTTGGTGCATCCCTAGTTTTCGGTGAACTTGACATGCCAGAAAATAAACCGAAAGTCCGTGTATACTCGCAGACATAAAAAATATATACTTATAAAAAGCAAAATGTCTGCTTTTATATAAACTAATGGAAAACAATTTTAGACGATGTAATCTGCAATTTGAAAAATGAATTGTCACAGCTGAAACCAAAGAAATCACTAATTTATCAATGACTTATTAAAATGGTCCAAGTCAGTCTCCTTGCTGTTTTTCCTGACGCATTCATAATCATTAGTATACTTCTGCCGGTGCGCTCTGGAAAACTTTATGCGTGCGATTGAACGCTGATTAGACAAGGTTGAAAATTAAAGAGGAGAATCGCGGCTCAACATCCCAGAGCCCAAACCCCATTTAAATTAAATTAACAAATATTTTAAAAAAATACCAATAGCCCACGTTTAGAAAAGCATTTTTGTTTAGATAATTAAAATAATCCTGCATCTGTTTTAGGTGTTCCAGCTGCCATTGTTACTTAGTTTAGGAGTAAGTAAATACTCATTGCTGTGCTGTTTGGGGAAGGGACGTGCTGATGGCATTTGGTCTGCTCTGTGTGTGTGTGTGTGTGTGTGTGTGTGTGTGCGTCACCTAAGAGGCATCAATAGGTCTTACATATTCATAAAAAGTCGTGGATTACTTAGTGAAACAGAGGCTCTGCTGAAAAAAAGTTAGGCACATCAGTCACTTTACCCCAGTAAGTACTCATGTGGAAATTTGCATCACTATTGTATTTCTTCGATACAACATTTTTTTTATGAGTTAATTATATTTTAAAAATGCGGCGAGTGAAAATGTCATTTGCATCACCTGGCGGTCATTTCACGAATGACTTTGAAATGCAACTGATTTATTTTGGCCGTTGTTGTTTTGACGCGGCTGTAAGTGCGGCGGTAATAGGCATTCTGATTGAGTACCTACTGTATAACAGTACATATTGTAAGTATGCAGTCTGAGACATGACACTAGTTTGTTGAACGGAAATAGCTGGATAGCAATAGCGTTGTGTGACAATGGCTAAAATAGCATACATGCTTTTCAGTTATATGTGCCAATTCATTAGACATTAGAACATGATGACCAGTAACAAAAATATGCAGTACAATACCCAGTGTTGATTAAAGACTTTTAGAGTTTATTCTACACTGCTGATTGTTACTTTGACAATAGGGAATTTGCTGAGTATGAAATCCTATTTTAGAGCAAAATTACTAAAGCTCACTCATTGTCTATACCGCTTTATTCTGTGTACAGAGTCGCGGGGGGCCTGGAGCCTATACCAGGGGACTTAGGGCACAGGGCGGGGTACACCCTATACAGGATGCTAATCCACTGCAGCCCCCCCCCCCCCCCAACACTGCTAACCACTACATTATTGTGCTACCTAACTTTTTTATAATAATCACGACACCATCTGTAAATCAAAAGGAGTGAAATGTAAACTTGTAGCTATCTGAAAACCCCTGGTGTGTGATCTGTGGCACAGTCAGATGCTGGATTTATTTATTTTTTTGTAAAACGTTTTAAAAATGACTCAGTCCTCTTTCTTCCGGTTTCAGGTTTGACTTGGCAGGTGCAAGCCAATGGCCGCAATTTCCACGATTCCATGAAGACTGTCCTATGTTATCACAGGAAGCGTTATGCTGTATGTACAAATTAAAATCTTTTTAAAATTATTGTTTCCAATGTTTGTTTAAATATCCACTCCCAGGATTAATACGATTTGTAAAAGCACAATAAATCCCGACATGCTGTTTCTTTGAAAGTGTTTCTCTAATGGCATGTCTTTACCAGGACAATTTAGTGCGCAGCTACAAGTACACACCGTTGACGTTCCTGCCCCGTAACCTGTATGAACAGTTCCAGCGTGCAGCAAACTTCTTCTTCCTCTTAGTTGTTGTCATGCAGGTACGTGGTCGTATTTAAGTTTTTGTCAGGAAAGATTTGTCAAAATTAAAATCTTTAAAAGATCAATAGGACATGAAAATTATTTAAATTGTTTTTTTTTTATCCAAGCACCTACAATGATTATCAAGGACATCACTTTTAGGCACTATTTAATTACTTAAAACTCAGTAATAATAATGTATACACAAATTAAATTTGTCTCATAGTTAACTATGATAATGGACATGAGATGCTTCATTGTTCTTTTTTTCTGTGTAATTAAGTTATACCAGGAGATGTTAACCATTTTCTTGGTTTATATTCCAGACAGTAAGATTCTTATTATGACCAATTTACTGTACAAACCAATGTTTATATAGTTCAAAAACAACGATAATGACCAGTGTTATCTAACACTTTAAGTAACATTTGTTTTTAGTAATTGACAAAACCTTTAAATAATGTCAAATACTAAGTTTCAGTATTTACACCTGAGTTCGGAAAGTTATCCAAAACTTAATTCTATTTAATTAAAATTTTGTTTGTACAGTATAATGCTTTTAACAATGGTCATTATTTCAAAGCAGTATTACATCATAAAAATGTTATGGAAATAAATTTGAATTGAACATAGTATAGACTAGATAAATGTAAAACATGTGGATAATTTGTTAATATTAATTAATGCAGAAAATAATGTTTATTATTATTATTTTTATGTGAGGTCTTACCCATTTATTTTAAAATATATTATTGAAATGTTTCGAATGTCATTAAGAAGGGGAGTACTATCACTATCACAGCATGCGTGCCTAAGATAGTGTGGATATGGAGATACATTAAAAGAAACTGGCAATATCTGAGAACATCAGCAACTCTTATGATGTTTGGTGCAACACTGAGTACATCATATTTACATTGTTTTCGTGTAATTCTATCTTAATAAGGGTTTATTAAAAGGAATGTTTTGGGCCTGTGCTTTATTTGATATTTAAGATTTGCAAATGGCTGAGTGTTTTTTTCCCCTCTGCTCTCCAGGCTATTCCTGCTATTGCTACTCTTTCATGGTACATCATCATGCTGCCTCTGTTGAGTGTATTAACAATTCGTGGGGCAAAGGACCTGCTCACAGACCTGGTGAGGAAGATCAGTTATGTCCAGTTAATAACTGTACAACAAAAAAATTTGTTCTGAACAGTTTAACTGAACGCTAGACTTCTCCTCCTTCTCTGATCCTGTGGTCACCCATATCATTGGAGATTTATCTTTTATCCTTGCGAGGTTGATTAGGCTTTTAAGCATTTCATTTCTATTGTGTCTTTGCCAGTGTAAAGACAACTGGAAGTTTGCAACATGAAATTTCACGGCTTAGTCTTTAGAATCAGGAATGCCATATCAGCATTTTTTTTACTTCCTGCTTTAGTCTTCCTTTTTAAATGGATTTTATATAATGATAATCAACATCCTTTTAAAAGCACATTAATATCTGCATATCAAATATTCATGCGTGTGCTTACAGGTTGCATTGGGCACCAGTGTAACTTAATCACAGACATTTCTTCACAGCACCATTTGAATAACAATAAAGATTATATATATTTAATAAATATTAATATATTTACTTACTCTGAGACACATGAAGTCATTCACCCGTGTTATCATGTCATGCTCATGCTGGGTCACAGGGCAGCGCAACAAATTTCACTCCCTTGAATTCCTGATTACACATTCTCAACTCTTACATGGTATTTTTGACTTTTATAATAATAATAATAATAATAATAATAATAATAATAATAATAACTGTTCACTTTTTAATAAAAGAATGATCAGCTTCTAATCTAACATTACAAATACAACACACATGAATTTTTCTTCTCCCAGTCAATCAGAAAAGTATATATTCAATCAATCATCTAAGGATTTTATTTATTTATTTAAATTAAGTTTATAAGCATATACTGTATAAAATGCAAAAAGAGCAAGGTTTAAGGTTTAAGAAGGTTTAAAAAACTTACAAGCATTGCCTACAGTACAATATGCATAAGTCATTAGCCACAACACACACACACAACTAATATAAAGGAGCAAAATGCAGACAAACAATAGGCACAAGACACACATTTGCCACTTTAATAGGAACACATGTTCCCCTGCTGATTCATGCATTCATTACTCAATCAGTAAATTTAGTTCCTGGAGATAAAAGTAGATGGGTGTAAATAAAAGATGAAAATAAATGTCAAGAATATCAGTTAATATTTCAAATATAAATTAACATCGAAATTGTACTGAAAAATGGCTTTTTCTTAGCCAAAAAACAAACAAACAAAAAAAAACTCCTTAACATATGAGGTTGTGTGGCCTCCTGTCTCATGTGGGAGTGTGTGTTCATAAGCTCAACATGGAACATAAACCATACATATTCTCTCTCTCTCTCTCTCTCTCTCTCTATTACCCCTTCATACTCACCTTTGTCCCTATTTAGAAGTACGATTTCTTAGTTAAGTTGTCTTAAACAGTTGATTGCCATTTTTAGTTCCATGTTATTGAACCTTTGATTGTATTTCCTGCATCATTATTGTTTGCATAAAGCCAAACTAAAAAACATCAATTTTTTTTTTTTTTAATCTAAAATAACACAATAAATTTATGGTGTCGTTATTCAAATCTGTTATAAATCCAAATATTAGTGGCACTGGTTACTGTCTCTTAGCATTTACTCTTAACTGTTGCAAACCTGAAGCCTTTTAGTGTCAAAAGGGATATTTTTGTAAATGTATTTAGGCAGTGTTTAAAGTCTAAAATTGGTACCTCATTTCATTTATTAATAAGTGCATGCAATATTCTCTGAATGCATTCAAATATTTGGTTTGCCGTTATGTCTTGTGCCTTAGTCCCAAAGAATTTGAGTTTTTGTAGATTTCTAACTCCAGGGTAAACTTGCAATATTTTCTTGCAGGGCCGACATCGCAGTGATGCCAAGGTTAACAAAAGGCGCTGTGACATCCTTACTACCCAAGGGTTGGTGTTTTAGGATTTCTAGTGTTACTGTATACTGTATTTGGAGCTTACACTATGAATATATAAAACAATTCTGTTTTTATTACTCACAGTTTCACAGTGGCGCAGTGGAAGGATGTACGCGTTGGAGATGTACTGAAAGTTTATAGGGACCAGTTGATACCGGTATGTGTGTGTGTGAGTGTGTATGTGTGTATGTGGGTAGGTGTGAAAAGTCATTGTTCTGATCTTTTTATGTTCCACAGGCAGACCTGCTCCTTCTATGTAGCACTGAACCCCACAGCTTATGCTACATCGAGACAGCTGATATAGATGGGTATGAACACGGATAGTTTTACTATCTGCTTGCTCTTGAAAAAAAAGCAAGATACATATGCAGAAAGTTTAGCATTAGCTGTGAATATGGTTTATACTGTATGTGTGATTCTTTGAACATTCAATTCAATTAAATTTTATTTGTATAGCGCCTTTAGCAATTTTTATTGCCGCAAAGCAGCTTTACACAATCAAAAGAATTATTTAAGTTTGTATGAAATGTGAATTTGTATGAATCAAAATAGTCAGATAGTTCCTGGTGAGCAAGCCGAGGGCGACATTGGCAAGGAGAAACTCCCTGAGATGGTAATAGGAAGAAACCTTGAGAGGAACCAGACTCAACAGGGAACCCATCCTCATTTGGGTGAAACAGAGAGCAGGAATTGATCTCCATTTATACAGTGTGTAGGGTGTGAGGCAGTTCAGCTATAATAGCTGATGTTAATTGATGTTAATATGGAGGTAGTTATTGAAGACCCAGGTAGACTTGTAGGAAGTTCCAGTCCTGAACTATCGAACTGTCAAGTCCCCAGAGAAACAGCTGCCAACACCAGTCAAGGCCAGAACCATCTTCTAGGTAGGGAGAACCATCCCCAGACACCAGATGCATCCCAAAGAGACACACGGGGCATCCATGTGACGAGATCTTCAGCCAGAAGCGGGGCACCAGGATGGGTCAGACAGGTCCGGAGGGCAGAGGGAGTCTGGATCACTGGCAGCTCAGGAACATCATGTGTAGCTCGATAGAGAGAGAGAGAAAGAGTGAAAGGTGGAGACAGGGGGAGAGAGGAAAAAGAAAGAGGGGGAGAAAGAGAAGAAGAGGAGAGATGGCAGTTAGGTATGGTCACAGTCACACAATGTATAATGTGAATGTATATTAACTGCAAGCAGAGACTCCGGCAGGACTAACTATGACAGCATATCTAAAAGGGAGAGCCAGAAGGAAACACAAACATGAGGGCTTCCTGACATGTAAAGCAAACAATCACCTCACCGTCAGCAAACCTGAGTGATCAATGAGAGTGAGGAAGACAACATCCAAACATACCAGTTCACCATAATACTCTACGTCCATGAGTCCCCCAGATCTGCCCCTTTACCTAAGGCAAATCTATTTATAAAAATGCTTGGCTAGTAATTTTTTAGTCATGTTCTCAGTCATGTCGGGTTAGAAAGGGCCTTCACAAAACTGCTGCAACGTTGAAAGCATAGCATCGTCCAGTATGCTAAAGCATTAAGATCGTCCTTCATTGGGGATAAGGGGCCTGATTGAAACACAATAATGAACAGGTTTGGCCAAATACTTTTGACCATGTACTATATCTTATACCCGATAGCTTGTGATCAAAATAACAAAATCACAGCTGCCAAGGACTGTGTACTTAAATGATAAATTTTTTATTTGCATTTTCTTACCTACTGTGCACATGTTTCTGTTTTCTTGTCTGGGAATCTGAAATTAGAATCATTGCACTGCTTTAAATATTTTACGATATTTACACCATAAAATATCTACAGTTTTTGGATCCAAAACCATTCAGCATGACTGTAATAGTAGCCAGTGTGCACACTTTCTGTGTTCAGCTGCTGTGGGTCACCCAAACACTATCTAAAGGTGAGCCAGGAACAGTGAGCATAAATCCACTCCCTGGCCAATACAATGGCTCTGCAACACCTTCTTGTGGCAACATACAGAAACTGCATGGTTATTATTTATACATAATTAAACAGAAAAGTTGCTAGCGTTTTCAGTTCATCTAGCATTACAGCACAGTCTGTTTTGGTACTAGGGAGGTATTTTTTCATGTTCACCATGTGACTAAGGTTTGAAATGTGTGGGATAGGTGGTGGTTGTTTCCCAGAGGGTGTTTCTTGTTGCTTCTTGGTGGGGGCATAGGTCAGCCATTTCTCCATCTTTATGTCTCTGTCCATCTTTATGTCTCTGTCCATCAGTGGCAAGAGTGGACTATAGGAAGTAGACTATAGGAAACTTCAGTCCTGAACTATCAAGCAACTGCACTCACGAAACCCCAGAGAACAGCTGTCAGCATCAGCAGAGGACAGGACTGTGGAATCATGCCCAGTCACCACTTGTATCCCAAACAGACCACACAAGGCATCCATGCGACAAGCTCTCCAACCATAAGTGAGACACCAAGACGAGTCAGACAGGTCCAGAGGGCAGAGGAGGTCTGGATCACTGGCAGCTCAAGAACGACATGTATAGCTCGACAGAGAGACAGATAGAGGGAAAGAGAAAGAGAGAGGGAGAGAGAGAGGTAAAGAGAGAGAAGAGAAGAGAGCAGATGAGAAGTAGCGATGGCAGTTAGGTATGGTCACTTTCACACATTGTATAATGTGAATGTATATTTAGTGCAGAGTAGGGAGGGTCTCTGGCAGGACTAACTATGACATCATAACTAAAAGGGAGAGCCAGAAGAAAACGCCATACTGTAACGCGTTACAATAGTCCAACCTAGCCAATTACTATTGCAACCGATGGAACAGAAAGGCCATTTAAAGTTACAGTGTGATCGAAAAGCTTACTTCTAGCTGCTTGCGGTCCTATGACTAGAACTTCTGTCTTATCAGGATTAAGCATAATCTCTCATGTCCTGCACACCTTTCTCAACTTTATTAAGCTGTTTTTTCTCATCTGTTGAGACGAACAACTGTGTGCCATCAGCATAACAATGAAAACTAATTCAATGCTCACAAATTATGTTGCCCAGAGCAAGCATTTAAAGAGAAAGAAGCAGTGGGCCTAAAACTGAACCCTGTGGAACACCAAACTCCGCTTGAAAGCATGCAAAATATTCACCATTTAGATATATGAACTGATGATCAGTCAAATAGGATCTGAGCCAGGAGAGGGCCGTTCTCCTAATTCCTACTACATTTTCTAATCTGTAAAGGAGAATACTATGATCAATGGTGTCAAAATCTGCACTGAGATTGAGTAACACAAGTATAGTGATGTAACCCTGATCAGAGGCCAATAAGAGGTCATTTACAGTACTAGTTTAACAAGTGCTATCTCTGTGCTGTGATGAGGCCTAAATTCTGACTGACATAGTTTGTTTATGCCAATTCTATGTAGATATGAACATAGCTGCTGTGTTACTACCTTTTCCAGAATCCTAGAGATAAAGGGGAGGTTTGATATCGGCCTATAATTTGACAGCTGACTAAAGCAAAGGGTTGCACATGTCCTGTAAAAACCTTCATCATGTGACAAAATGACAACAAACATGTCCACCAACATTTGACTATGGCAACAGTTAAGAAGACTGCCAACAAAGTATATGGGCTGATTGATTGTAAGTTACAGTAGGTTTATGTTTAGTCAATTCTTGAAATGATGTTCAACAGCTGGTTAACAGGCAGGACTATATCATACTGACTTTGAGGCAAGGCTTTAAGATGTACGGTGAAATGAAAAAGTATTTGTCCCTTCCTGAATTTTTTTTTTGTTTTTTTTTGCATATTTGTCAAATTTAAACCCCTAACACATCGCTTGTTCATGAATAAAAGGTAAGTTTTGGAAAGCGGAGTTAAATTTCACTCAGCAGAAACGGGCAAATCTTTTTGGTATCTGGGTGTTAAACACTGTCCTAGTGGATTAGGAAGAGTCAACAAAAACTTGCATGTTTAACTTACAGCCAAGTGTAATGTTAATATTTGAATATTTTTGTTTGCAGAGAAACCAACCTGAAATTTCGTCAGGCTTTGACTCTAACCCACAATGAATTCACAAGTGGTCCAGTAGAGGAACGTCTCCAGTGTTTTGATGGTCAGCCCACCAGTCATTATACTTCTATAAAACTAATTAATTATTCTGAAAACAAATAAACATGTAGTCCTTTTCCTTTGTCTGCCTTGCTTTTCTCTCTCGCTGTACACTCTGTGCTCCATAAGGCTTCGATGTGCACTTACTGTAGTCCGTCACTGTGGTTTAGTCAAAGTTCTCAAGGATTCTGTCACAGTAGGGACATATACAGTACCACTGCATTTTACTCAGGTTTAACCCTTCCTTTATTTGAACTGTTTTGCATGTTGGCTGATCCTAAAACATTGCAATGTTTGGTGTGGTGGGTCATTTTTTAGTGCATGTCAATATGAAGGGGCGTTCAAGTCAAACTGGGACTTCTGGTGAAATTTCTGATAAATGAAGGCCATAAAAGTGATTGACATTTACACAGTACGGTGATGAGACTCTTAACCAGAGTAAAACATTTGAATGGTGGAAATGTTTTAAAGAAGGCTCTACAGTACATGTACAGTAGGTCTGTAAATGATGATCATGACCTAGATGGCTTGGAGCCCAATGCAGTCCTTTCCTGTCCACATTCAGCTAGTGGAATGCTTGATCCTTTAAAACTGACAGATAGTAAGTCGCAGAAGAGATGCATCTGTCTGTGGGAACTGTACACACATTCATTCACCAACACCACTTGCATGTTATAGGGACTCACCTGACCTCGCATTTCCACATGTTTAGGTCATTAAAGGAGTTCTATTAGAGGCCAGCATTTCAGACGTTTATCAGGCAGTCCAATCATGACTCCGGTGTACTGAGGAAACGTTCTACCTTGGTGGTATCCAAGCATCATTGAAACATGGGGATAAGTGCATTAGAGTATCAGGGGATTATATAGAGAAATAACGGGAGTTCTTACTCTTAGAACTGTGCTCTGTTATTCTGCACCATCAAAAGTCCTGCTTTGACCCTCTTAGTATGCCCATTCAAATTACATTAGTTTTACCTAGTTTCACATACAGTATCTTTAAAGGTAAACTGAGAATTGTTTTGTCCTGAGGATAATTGTGCAGCCAGTGTTGGTAATCACACTGTCCAATTTCCAGTGTACAAATATGAGCTTTGTATTCACAGAAATGAGACTTTACTTTTGGATCATTTTGGATATTATAATGAGTCTCCAGTATGTAGACACACACAAAATATGAGACCATATCGCCCCCTCTTTTTCTTTTCTTTTTCCATCTGTGTAGAAACCTGTGGTTGGACCAGTTAATATGTCCCATGATGTAATGCATAGACCATCTGCCAGTTCTAGGTCCTGTTGTAGACTTCAAGCACTGTGGGACAGCAGGACAAAGTCATCTGCATACAACAAGAATTTGACTTCTGACTTATTTTGTAGTGGAAGACCAGGGGCTACAGATAGCAAAAAGATAAAGTCCAAATCATTCATGTGGATAGGATGAAAATTTTGGTCCATGTGTTGGCAGGTTGTACATGGATTTGATTACTGTACTATACCACTTTCCAGTTTATAAGAAATAAATAAAAAATGTAATACGTTTGCAAAACAGGATTAAATGCGTACTTTGGATCTATAAAAAATAAAAGTTTATTGATTTATAGAGCAAGTTTCTCTCTTTCTCAGGGGTTGTTTGGTGTGAGGAGCCAAACAGTCGCCTGTATTCTTTCAAAGGCGAGTTACACTGGCAGGGGCAATGTTATCCACTGGACAATGGTCACGTACTGCTCAGAGGAACAGTGCTGCGCAACACTGACATTGTATATGGCCTTACAATTTACACAGGTATGTGTACGCACTTATACCTGATACAATGCCGTCTAGATACTCAAATGCATTAAAAGATTTGTTTAAAAGATTTTTAACAACATATAAATATATTAAATAATAATTATATAAACATAAACATATAAATTATAATTATAAAATAATATTTTTTATAAATAATAATAAACATATAAAAATATTATAATAATACATTATTGTATTACAGTATTTATACATTTTGTATACATATCCCAGGTTCTGACAGTAAAATTCTCAGGAACGGTGGGAGTCATAAAATCAAGAAGACACAGGTGGAGAGGTTACTTAACAAAGTGGTCGGGATGGTAAGAGTGGACAAAGGCTTATGACTATTTAAATATATATTTATATACATACAGGAGGCATTTCATTAGGTTTAATTTTACCATCCTTGTTAACTTTATAACGTTTTACTGGTTTTATTTGCTGACTGTCGCCCAGATGATTACCTTTATTGGATGTTAGGCGTTACAGTAGGCTTTACCACCGTTTCTCGCACAGCATGGATACTGACACAGTAGTGTGCAATGTGCAGATATGAATCCATCAGCCTTAGCAGCACTGTTGGAATTTGCTAACATTGTTAACCTTAATGCCCGATTTATTATAAGCACCTTGTTTTTAGCCTTGTATCTGTACATATGTTACAGTATGATGACAGGGTAGCTTAATATAGAGTTAAAATCCCAGAAACCTAATGAACCTAATCTGACCACCAGATGACTGCCCCATGCATATTAACATGGTAATACCATTTCACTGTCATTAAAATATCTTTCAAAAAACCTGTTCGATTTTGCAGTAAATACACTACATATACACCATAGTCACTCGATCATCACACTCTTATGTACTGTAGGCCTTCTCATATTGTTGTAATTAAGTTAGAACTAGAAAATGTCTCTGTATGCTATAGCATGAACATTTCCCATAGTTAAACCTAACTACTGTATAAATAAGGCACAGAGTTCCAACCTGGCAATTCTCCCGTGAACAAAATGAGGTCCATGGATTGCCAACGCTGGTGTGGATGAATTTAAGTGGCCTACAGAGAGCCCTGACCCTATTAAACAATTTTATAGTGTATTTAACATCATTTAACTGGGGAAAGTTGGAAACTATTCAACCATACTTTAGGCAGATGGTGATAAAAAGCTTTCACTGGGTTTTAAGAGAAGTTATATAACAGCAATGAAACAATTCTGGACGATGTTTATGAACAGTAAAAAATAAAGTACAAGGAATGGGCCTTAAGATGGAACTTTTGGAATGTATGGAATGAGGCCGGTAAACTTATGCACTTTTCCAATCAAGCAGAAACCATATTGTGGTCTGCAGTTTTAAAAAGCAGCAGAAACATTTATTTTAAGATAGAAAAACAAATACCGAGACCTTGGAATTCTAATTTACCGTGAAAATTATTATGATGTGATTTTAGGATTGAATCGTAAACTTCAGTTAGAATTAAACAGATAAACATTTAACATTATGCCTTTTATGTGCTTGTATATTATACTGTAGGTACCTAATATATTCATAATGTGTCTTTTAGATTTTTTAGAAAGATTTTTATAGCTTGGTCATATGGTCATAATTTGTTAGTTATCTCTTATGAATGGATTATGTTAAAAATGACCATATCAACTTAAAAAAAAATTACCATACAAATGTTTCTAAGAATGTCTAATGTTTTTACATGTGTTGTTTTTAGATTGTCCTCTCCGTGCTGACTGTAGCTCTCCTCCTGGCTGTGGGATCTGGAGTCTTTGAGCACATGGTTTCCCCAAATATTGAAGTTCTCTCCATCATAAATGCCCGTTTCAGTGCTGCTTATTGGGGCTTCCTGACCTTCTGGAGTTATATCATAGTGCTCAGCCCTGCAATGCCCCTCTCCCTTTACATCACGTAAAGTCTCTCAATACACACATGAGTTTTTATTAAACTGACTTGACTCCTCCAATAAGTGCATTTGAAATGAGTTACCTTGTGTGAAGTATCGAACCTGTGGCTGATTTATGATGCTTTGCCCTGTTAAGGTTTGAGCTGATCCATGTGGTGCTAAGCTTCCTGATTGGTTGGGACATTTTAATGTACTGGGAGCAGAACAACACCCCGGCGCAGGCCCAAAATACGACTTTGACTGAGGAACTGGGTCAAGTGGGTCACCTGCTCACTGATAAGACGGGTACTCTGACACAGAACCACCTCCTGTTTCGGCAGTGCTGCATTGCTGGCCAGATTTATGGTCTGTGTATTACACTTTTATCCAGTCATTTCACTACCATCCAATCACATCTTTGGAGATTAATAAGAAATGTAATTTACATAAAGTGAAACTTATATAGGTTTGCCTTTTGAAATGTAGGCTCAGTGTAGTATATTTATTTTGGCTATACAATAGGTTTTATTCATGGATTAATAAACATTAATTTATTTTGTTTGTGATACAGGAGATTTGGCAGAAAATCCAAAGGTAAGTGTAAATTTTTTTTTAAATGAAAACAAATAACAAACAAACAACCTTCTTATTAACCCTTTACCCATAAAATACAATATTTAAACAAATCCGCATTTAACAATTATTGGAATTGCTATACATTCTAATGAACAAAATGTAAACAAACAAAAGTTTATATTTTATTTATACATGTTAAAGTTGACTTGAGTGTTTAGGATAACTACCTTATCCCGAATAAATCAGGTACTGAATATAAAAGATATAAAACTTTATAATTTAAAAATATATTATTACAACAATTAAAACACCCAGAGCTGTTAATAACCTGACTGAATGCAGACACAAAAATATTTTGCCCCCACACATGGAGAGGAGGATGTTTTTGAGAGAGATTTCTTCAAATGTTTAATGTTCTTTAAAAATTTGCTCATATTCACATGATAACATCACTTAGTTGCTGCAGATTTGTCGAACCTCCCGTTCCACCTCATCCCAATAGAGTACAGGGAACCCACTGCTTGAGTTCAGGGAACCCATTGCTCAATTGTTAAAGAAACCACTTTTAGATAATTTTAGCTTTGTGACATGGTACTGCACATTACTGTATTTTTGGTCATAAAGAGAAGACATGCTCAGTGGCAATACTCAGGTAGGCCATGGCATTTAGCCCATGCTCAATTGGTATTAAGGGGCCAAAAGTAAGCTCTCCTTCACACCATTACACCACCACCACCAAAATTAACTGTTGATACAAGGCAGGATGGTTCTATGCTTTTATGTTGATTACGCCAAGTTCTGATCCTACCATCTGTATGATGCAGCAGAAATCAAGACCCCTTGACCAGGACTCAAGACCAGGCAACGTTTTTTCAAATTTCCTATTGTACAATTTTGGTGAGCCCATGTGAATTCGTGCCTCAGTTTCCTGCTCTTAGCTGACAGACGTGGCACCTGGTGTGGCCGTCTGTGGTGCATTCAGAGATGTGTTTCAGCATACAGTACCTTAGTTGTAAAAAGATGTTATTACAGTTCCCGTTGCCTTTCCATCAGCTCAAACCAGTCTTTCCATTCTTCTCTGACCTCTGGGATGAAAAAGGCATTTTCGCCCAGAGAACTGCTCCTCACTGGATATTTTCTTTTGCTCACTTTTTAGACCATTTATCACAAACCATAGAAAGGGATTTGGTTAAAAATCCCAGTAGATCAGCAGTTCCAGAAATGCTCAAAGTTTCAGCCCCTCCCTGGAACTTTCCTCCTCTTCCTGATGCTAAGTCTGAAAACTTCAGCAGATCGTCTTGCCCATGAGTATAAGCCTAAATTAATTGATTTGCCTCCACGTCATTGGCAGATTAGATAATGCCTTAATAAGAAGTGGAACAGGTGTACTTACTGAAATGACCAGTGAGTGTATAATTAACCAACACTCCCATGCAAGGAATCTAATTGTTAGGATTTCCAGAAGAAAGTGATATTTTTATCTAACCACATACTGTATAATTACCTGAAGGTCACCTGACACGGTCTACATTATAAAAGATACAGGGTTCTGTCCTCAGATGAAGCAATAAAGTTTTTTTATAGACCTCATGAAGAACCAGGAGTTTCTTTTCATAAAAGCTGTATTGATTTGGGCACAAAGATTTAACTGGGTTGTAGTTAGATCTTTCAGCTAGACAGTGATCCACTGATTAACATTTGAAATCCATTCACAAATGTACTGAATTTGTAATCGACTGGAAAACATGGTTTTGTTAAAAATCTTACACAAGTTGACTGTACATAAACCTATGTGCTCTCCTGTACAGCCAATGGACCTGAGCTGGAACTGCTTTTCATGTGGTGGCCTGCCGTTCTCTGATCAGCGGCTGGTAGATCGCTTGCGGGGAAAGAGCTGCCCTGAGAGCAAAGAATTCTTCATTGCCCTGGCACTGTGTCACACTGTCATGACTGAGTGGCGTGAGGGTCAGTACCACCCTGTTTCACCTCATTTCTCCAAATTAAGTTTTACAATGTAAAACAAAGGCTATAAAAAAGTAATTGCCCCCTTGCTAAATATCAAATATAAATTTGAAATATAAAATATGAACTATAACACCAAACTACCAAAAGTTCTGCTTGTCTAGAGGTATTACCACTTCTTGCTAACTAACTCACATTTCATTAGTAACACCTGACTGCTAATTAATCCCTTAATGATTGTGGAAGTATACGGTATACTATTGCTTTTTGTCCCACCTGGTTTCTTAAAACATCCTGTACTGTACTTAGCCTGGTGACTCGAGGCTGTACACTAAGATAGGACTAAGCCTGGGAAAACATTTTGTCTCATGGAGAAGATCTCAAATCTTGTTTATCAATAACAGAACAGAACAAACTGTAATGAAAATAAAGCTGTTATCTTTTAAAGTATACATAATAGGCCAATTAATTCTTATAGCATTAGACCATGTACAGTAAGTATGACTTATGATTGGCTGTTGCAAAAAGGAAATAGGTTTTTCATGCAGGTGTAGACTAACAACAATTTGCTAATAGATAAAATTACTGGCTACAGTAATTTATATATTTTGTGGACAACCAGTTAATGCTGTGATAGAGAATAAGAATAATATAAATGCTGCTTAGAAAAAAAATCAAAGTGCTTTGGTTAAATACAGTATAAAAGTGATTGTGAAAAATTGTAAATGAACCAACAACAACAAAAAATACATTTGATACAACAAAAATATGAATCTTGCAAGCAGAATATATAATGGGTCATTTGGACAAATATAATAATAATAATAATAATAATAATAATAATAATAATAAATTTTTTACAATTTGTTAGACTTTATCGGGTTAAAAGCAAAAGCACTGTGTCCAGGGACTTTATTCACTGTAGCATGATAATTGTGTGTTTTATCTAGGGTTTCCTCATTACCAGGCAGCGTCTCCAGATGAGCAGGCTCTGGTGTGTGCAGCTCGAGAGCTGGGCTGGGTGTTCCTGTCTCGCACACGCGAATCCCTCACGGTGAGCGAGCTGGGAATCACACGTCAGTACCACCTGCTGGCCCTCCTGGAATTCACCAGCAAGAGGAGGCGCATGTCAGTGCTGGGTGAGAACACAAAAGCAATTAATCATTTTATGCCCCAGGAGTTTGCTAGAAGCTACTGAAAATTTAAGTGTAACTATATTCTCTGGTCAGATCAGATGAGACAAAATGCCCAGGATAAAGCTTATACAAAAGCGCCACAAGAGTTTACACAATCTTTCCACAGTTTTCTAAAACCCTCCATCGAGTTTCTCAAAAACCTAAAATCTTGGGTTAATGCTGAAATCATGAACAAATGTATAGCTTTAAACTTACGCATACATCACTATGGACTTGGACCTGCATATCAGTAGGCATGTCATGTCAGCTGATCATTAGCCCTGCAGAGACACAGGGACAAGGTTGTGTTGAACTATCAAGTGCATGTGGAATGGAAAATCTGCAAATGAATACAAATGAATATATATACAGAATACAGTTGTGCTTTAACCATCTCTGTGCCTGATGTGATCAGATCCTTCAGAACCCTCATGCAAGACACCAGGACCAAAGCAGTGTTTTAAACGTCTAGTGGAGGTTTTTACAAACATCTTAAATCTCTCCATAAGACCGTCTCCAGTGATTTCCACATGCTTCAAGGAGACAACAATTGTCCCTGTCCCTAAGGTGTTTGCATTTAGATGTTGAATGACTACCGCCCTCTGGCGCTGATCTCTACAGTCATGAAATTTTTCGACTGCCTAGTCAAAATTCAATATGCTCCTCTGTTTACCCTCTCCAGATGCCATGAACCCTCATCAATTTACAAATCTTAAAAATAGATTGACGGACAAAGTCATTGCTTAGGTGATTTACAATGCTCTCAAACACATGGATAAAAAAGACAGTGGTGAGCATGTTGTTCATCAACTACATCGCTACCTTTATCTCCCAACAACATCATTCCATCCATACTTATTAACTTAGGACTCAACATTCATTTTTAAGAACATTTTGACAAGCAGACCCCAAATAGTGATAATTGGTTACTACTTCTCAGCCACATTATCCCTGGAATGCTACAAGAATGCATCGTCAAGCAAGAACAGCATCGTCAAGTGCGTTTGTAAAACCCATCAAGCTCCATGATGAAACTGTCTCTCATGAAGACCTTCCCATGAAAGCAAGACCAAAACTGAGCTCTGCTGCAGAGGAGAAGTTCATTTAGAGTCACCAGCCTCAGAAATCACCAATTAACAACCAGCACCTGAGATTTGAGCCGTTATAAAGGATTTACAGAGCAGAAGTAGCAGATAAACATCTCAATATCAACTCTTAAATGGACATAATTGCATATTTTGAACCCCTTTAGCAGTTTAGGAAGAAATAAAAACTAGAAAAGACTATGGAATTACATAGTTAGCAACTATGGTTGCTAACTTTTAGGCTGGTCTTAACCAGATATTCATGGGCATGGTATCCATGTCACTTGTAATGCAGTCTAGTTTTTAGTCTCAGAACAGACAAGTTAATCTGTGACAATCCAAAGCCAGGATCAGACATGCAGGCTAAACCAACTGTCTGGAAGGACCATTAAATATCTTTTGCACTTGGAATGGAGTTAAACGCACTGTGTTAAATAGCAACTTGCATTAAATCAAATTAATATGTAGCATTGTATATATTATAATACTGGTAAAAAAAACAAAAACAAAATTAGAAT
Source organism: Clarias gariepinus (assembly GCF_024256425.1). NCBI lineage: Eukaryota > Metazoa > Chordata > Actinopteri > Siluriformes > Clariidae > Clarias > Clarias gariepinus. Next base: position 4,227,730 of record NC_071114.1, read on the forward strand.
GTGCAATGGTATTAATAGAAAGTGCAGAAGGAGAATGTCTTGAGTTATAAAAAAGGATCTTAATGTTGCTTGCTCAGCATACGTCCTTATTCTAATAATATCCTCTAATAAAAAAAAAATAACAAATAATTCTAGATTATTATGTAATGCAGTAGCAAAGAATAAGGCTAGAACAAACTTTTACCTGTCCAGTGGGCAAATCTATGGGTTTAGGATTTTATCACCCCAAAATTTCTTAATTACCTAAAATATAATTGTCGGACCCCGTGACCCTGAATACAGGATAAAGCGTTCTAGACGATGAGTGTGTGAATAAGTAATAATTGACAGAATTGTGTGTGCTTGTGTAGTGAGAACACCAGAGGGAGCAATAAAACTCTACTGCAAAGGTGCGGATGCTGTGATTCTAGAGCGTTTGCAAAAAGCCAATCTGCATGAAGATAGCACGAAGCAGGCGCTTGAGGTTAGTGCTGATGGGTCTTTTATTTATAATTGTATACTATGCAAAGAACATTTCAGAACTTTTCTAGTTGGCTGAGCGTGTACAGTATGCTGGTCTACCATGACATTTTTGGCCATCAAAAAAAAAAAAGATTAAAATTTAAGCCTTCTTCTGTTTGTTTGTGGTGGCAGGTCTTCGCTCAGAGCTGTCTGCGGACGTTCTGCGTGGCTGTACGTCCTGTAGGTGAGGCTCAGTGGGGCAAGTGGAGCCATGCGCTCCAAGAGGTTGCCATGGCAACCACTTGCCAAGAGGCTATGCTGGAGGAGCTGCATGACCAAATGGAAAGAGATCTGATGGTATGAAAATAGACTGTCTTAATCTTGCTATTTATTTATAGGTCAGTGGTGATTTGAGCTGTCAGTACCTTTTGCAAGTCAGTCATTAACCCAATCAAGTCAAGGTCTGACAATCAATTGGTCTATTTTTATTAAGACAAAATAAAATAATAAAAATAATAAAATAAAATAAAATACCATTTTCCATGTTGTAAAAATTTTTTCCTGCACTTTGGAAAATTATTAAGGAGAAATCGACAAAGACATTTATCTTGATGGTTTTATTTTTAGTACATAAATTTTTAACACATACATTACATTTTTAATACCTCCATACCTTTTAGAATGTTCCATATGAAACGTCATCTAATTTGTGAAAGCGGCCGTGTAACTCATACTGTAGTAAAACCATTTCACTTGCCTTAACTGATGCTGGCACATAAAAATCATCAATTACACATGAAATATTTTTGGGTTATAACTGTGTATACACACTGTGTATACTGTACAGTACAATGTAGGTCTGATTTACAAACACCACATCCTTTATTTAAATTTCAAATGCATTTTTTTTTATTTACAACCGTACTCAGTGACATGCTTGCACAACTGCTAATGAAAAGAAAACTGTAATCCGCACAAAATTAAAATCACATCAAGTTTTACCAATATAGAAACTGCAGTAAAGTAAAATTTACACACAAAAAAAAAAAATAAAATACAGGAATAAAATATTCAGAAAATAATCATGAAAAAAATATAATATACTGAAAGTCTGTCGAACTTCTGACATAAAAACTAAAAATATATTGTTATTTGGTTTTACTTTTTTGGTAAATACTTTTCAATAATTATAACTTTCACACAACATATAGTGTAATATAATTAACCAATCTACACTCAACAAAAATATAAACGCAACACCTTTGTTTCTGCTCTGATTTTTCATAAGATGGACTTAAAGATTTAAAATTCATTCCAGATACACAATATTACCATTTCTCTCAAACATTGTTCACAAATCAGTCTAAATGTGTGATAGTGAGCACTTCTGCTTTGCTGAGATAATCCATTCCACCTCACAGGTGTGCCACATCAAGATGCTGATCTGACATCATGAGTAGTGCACAGGTGTACCTTATACTGCCCACAATAAAAGGCCACCCTGGAATGTGCAGTTTTGTCTCACAAGCATTGAGGGAGCGTGCAATTGGCATGCTGACAGCAGGAATGTCAACCAGATCGAGACAAGACAGTGATCTGATATAACTTCAGACTGTGGAATTGTAATGATGTTTCTTATACTTAATCCGAAGGATAGTCCAAAGTGTGACCTGCTTTATGAGTGGGTCCTACTACACACTGATTTACTCCTACTGAGTCCAGTATGGACATAAATGCTTTACGTCTGGATTCTCAAAATGAATATTAAAATCTCCAGCAATTAACGCTTTGTCTACGGAAACGACAAGGTTTAAAAGGAAATCTGCAAATTCACAGAGAAATTCAGAGTACGGCCCTGGGGGTCTGTAAATGATGATTAGCGGAATCGTCTGAGCTGACTTTATGTTACTATAGAGAATGTTAAATGCATTAAATTTAAATCTGTGTTTTTGTACGATAGCCAGATTATCGTGGTAAATAACTGCGACACCTCCTCCTCTACCAGTTAACCCAGGCTGGTGTTGTAACATCGGTACCACCTCAGTCCGGGGGAAAAAGATCTGGGTCTCCGGATTACTAGCCGTAGCTTTGTCACCCCCTAGTGTGTCTACGTGTGTACTTGCCCCCCGGTATCTGTATTAGCACAAGACCAAGTTCACCTGTGTTTACCCCTGTGTGTCTCTATATATACCAGCCGAGCCCGTAGCCCTTTGTCTGTTCACCGTTGTGCACCTGTGTCTTTCATGTTCGTGATTGTGCCCATGCTGACGACTCTGTCCCCTTCCCCCAGGAGTAAAGGTGTCTGCAGGACGGGGTCCGGAGAAGCCGGTGTAGTTAAAGACTGTGAAGAGTCACGGCCCGCCTGCAGACCCAGTGAGGGAAGCTGCGACAGATCGGGCTGAGCCTTAGTTTGTTTTTCTTGCTTTAGTTAAGTTCTTTTGTTTAAATAAATAAATATCTTTATCCTGCAACCCTGCATCTGCGTCTGTCCTATCTCCCGACATGACAGGTGTATGTAGCTGTATCCTTCATTATGTATGTAGCTTCATTTAGAGCTACATACTCGTCCTGTTTAATCCAGGTTTCAGTTAAACATAATATATCAAACTCCTGGTCTGTGATAGTTTCGTTAATAATAACTGCTTTAGATGCGAGAGATCTAATATTTAACAGTCCTAGCTTCAGATCAGAGGCTGCGCATTCAGTGTGATCTGAGTTTGTAATATCTATATTAATTAAATTACTAAAACAGACTTTCTGAGCCTTTCTAAATTTGTTTTTAGCTGGGGGAACAGACACAGTCTCAATACAGTGAACCCTGAGTAACGACCCTATGCAGCTAGCAGACGGTTGGTTTAGCCTGTATATATGAAGTAAGGTTTTGCTATTTAATTTTTGAAGATCCTGGGGGTGGCAGCCATTGAGGACCGTCTACAAGAAGGTGTCCCAGAGACCATTGTCAGCCTCCGACGGGCCGGGATAAAAGTCTGGGTGCTGACTGGAGATAAGACCGGTACTCTCATTTCAAAAACAATTTCAATTTACAGTACAGAATGAAAATTGATTGGTATTCTACATTTTTATGTGACGCTCACCAAAATGTGCAGATTCCCAAGTGGCTCATTTTAGCATGAATGCTTTTGTTTTTAATCTGTTACATAAAATCTTTCTCTACTGTGTAAAAAATAATTAAACAATCAAAATATTTAATATAGCTGCAAGCAGCCATGAAAAGGGGCAAGTAGTTTTTGGTCCTATGTCTTACCAAAGACCAGAAATCACTGACACACTCAGCATTATTTTTGTTGAAATTGAAAATGGCTTAAACAAATTGGGACATCACAAATTTATAATTATTTCTTTTATTATAACACCCTCTAGAGGTCATTCTTAGAGTTATTTAGGGTGCTTTCACAACTGTATCATTCAGCCGTTTAAATTGAGCTTTCCTCTTTTGTGCACGTTAGAACACAGTAATTGCCCTCAGGTAAAAACCCGAACAACCTCCATGATTGCAGTAAGAATACAGATATGACCTGAATTGGCCCAGATACAGGAAGTGAACCAGTCATACAATTTGTTTTGGGTGGACAACATTTTGCCGTAGGTGCGAGCCACATGGGTCAGAGGACGGAGCTGAAGTGTTTAAATGTGATGTGATGTGAAATTGCGATTGATAAACAAAAAGAGAAAATAAACATGGATACAATACAAAATTTTAAAAATATGTGTTCACCATGATCAGGTGATTTTCGTTGATTTCTACAAGCACTTATATATACTTTTTCAAGGGAAATATTTGTGTACTTTTTTATTGCTATATTTCTCACCAGTCAGTGGAGGATTTTGACATGTACTGTACGTGTTCAGCCCAAGTTACAACAAATTTCTTTATATTTAAATCAACAGAAACAGCAGTGAATGTGGGTTATGCCTGCAAGTTGATGGATCCGGATACAAAGCTGTTTAAAGGCGTGGAGCTCAGGTCAGGTGTATGGGTGCGTCCACACACACAGACATCTATATTTAAATACAAAGACATTTTTAATAAATATCAAAAATTTCATTATAGAGAGATTCTTCAGTCTTTCCGCCCAGAATTATGTTTTAATAAGGATAAAGAGTCTCATGTTTGGAGCACACACAGTATGTCTCAGTGGAGTAAAGCTGCCGTTGTTGTTGATGGATTTGAACTAGTGAGTATCTGATTTTGTTTATTCCTACCTAGAATGATAATTAACTAGATTTAAATTTGAACTCGATTGACATCACTAGATTGTAGTCTGATTTTAAAATACTTTGATTTATTTGTATTAAATCAGTATAAATTTTAGAAATGCATGACAAACTGGTCAGATTATTACTTACTCACTCACTCATCTTCTATACCGCCTTATCCTGGAGTCAGGGTGGCGGGGACTGGGAGCCTATCCCTGGAGACTTGGGGAACGAGGCAGGGTACATCCTGGAGAGGGTGGCAATCCATCACAGGGCACACACACATACACACACTCATTTGGTCATATTATGCAGTTTTATAATATCACAAGCATTAACATTTAACAAATGTTAAATTGAAATCTCTTGAATGGGACGGCACTACATGCTGGTGCTGGGTACAGTAGCACGGCTTGTGTGTTAAACTATCCGGATTAATCACATGCGTTAATGTGTTAATATTGACAGCCCTAATAAACAGGGTGTTGAACAATGAAACTGAAACACTGACCAATTTAGTGTTGGAGGTTTCATGGCTAAATTTGACCAGTCTGGTGGCCAATCTTCACTGATTGCAATTTCCACCTGTAAGAGCAGATTGTAAAGGTTTAATTAGCAAAATAGCACAGTTTTGCTTAAAATATTGCAGTGCACACAACATTATGGGTGACATATGGAGTTCAAAAGAGGACAAATTGTTGGTGCATGTCTTGCTGGTGCATCTGTGACCAAGACAGCAAGTCTTTGTGATGTATCAAGAGCCACGGTATCCAGCATGTACCACCAAGAAGGACGAACCACATCCATCAGGAGTAACTGTGGACGCAAGAGGAAGCTGTCTGAAAGGGATGCTAACCCAGATTGTATTCAAAAAACATTAAAACTACAGCTGTCCAACTCACTGCGGAATTAAATCTCAACCCTCCTGTTTCCACTTAAACTGTTCATCGGGAGCTCCACAGGGTCAATGTACATGGCCGGACTGCTATAGCCAAACTTTTGTGCCGAAGCTAAACGTCGGTTTCAGTGCTGCCAGCAGCAAAAATTTTAGGCTGTGGACAATGTAAAACATGTATTGTTCTCTGATGAGTCAACCTTCACCGTCTTTCCCACATCCGGGAGTTACAGTGTGGAGAAGCCCCAAAGAAGTGTACCGCCCAGACTGTTGCATGCCCAGAGTGAAGCATGGAGATGGATCAGTGATAGTTTGGGCTGCAATATCATGGCATTCCCTAGACCCAATACTTGTGCTAGATGGACGTCAAGGACTACTGAACCATTCTGGAGGACCATGAAAGTGGTGCAGTGTACAGTATCAGGATGATAATGCCCCATACATACAGCAGGACTGGTGACAGAGTGGTTTGATGAACATGAAAGTGAAGTTGAACATCTCCCATGACCTGCACAGTCACCAGATCTAAATATTATTGAATCTCTTTGGGGTGTTTTGGAGGAGCGAGTCAGGAAACGTTTTCCTCCACCAGCAGCATGTAGTGACCTGGCCACTGTTCTGCAAGAAGTCTTCTTTGTCTTTCTGCAAGAAGTCTTCTTTGTCTTTCTGCAAGAAGTCTTCTTTGTCTTTCTCTCACCCCAACTAACTTCATGTCCTCCTCACTGCATCCATAAATCTCCTCTTTGGTCTTTCTTATGACCTCCTGCCTGGCAGTTCCAACCTCAGCATCCTTCTACCAACATGCTCACAATCTCTCCTCTGAACATGTCTAAACCACCTCAATCTTACCATTCCACTTAGGTTCCTCTCATTCACACACATGTATTCTGTCTTGCTACGGCTAACCTTCATTCATCTGCTTTCCAGAGCCGACCCTCGATGCCAACCCACCTCCACCTTGAACTTTTCTGTCACATCTACAGCACATCTCACTAATGTCTTACAGCTCTCATACATGTCCTGCACCACTCTAACATACTTCTCTGCCACTCCAGACTTCCTTATACAACACCACACCTCCCCTCTTGGCACCCTATCATACGCTTTCTGTAAATCTACAAAGACACAATGCAACTTCCTGTTATCTTCTCTGTACTTCTTCCATCAGCATCCTTAAAGCAAATACTGCATCCATTGTACTCTTTCTAGGCATGAAACCATATTTCTGCTAGTAAATGCTCACAGCTAGGTTAAGGTCAGAGTAGTGGAAGCTAGGTTAAGGGCAAACGCTCACCTCTGCCCTTAACCTAGCTTCCTCTGCTCTTTCTCAAAGCTTCATTGCATGGTTTATCAACTGTATTCCACTGTAGTTGCCACAGCTCTGCACATCCCCCTTGTTCTTAACGATTTGCACAAATATACTTCTTCTACATTCCTCTGGGATTCCCTCACTCTCATTCAAAATCTCATTCTTCTTGCACTATTCTGCAAGAAGAATGGCTCAAAATCCCTTTGGCCACTGTGCAGGACTTGTATCTGTCATTCCCAAGACAAATTGATGCTGTATTTGCTGCAAAAGGAGACCCTACACCATATTATTGAATTATTGTGGTCAGGCATTTTAGTTTCATTGCCCAATCCCTGTATACAGTATACACACACCAAAGTCTTACTGAGCAATTTATTTCAGAAGAAACAGAACTGCTTACTGCTCAACACTACTGCAAATCTTCTCCATTTCTTCCACTATGCAAAGTCTGATTACTAGATGTTTATGTCAAAACCTCTTTTCTTGACATTTTTATAGGAAGAACTGATCAAGACACCTGAGTTGGGGTCCAGGTTTGTGAAATTGTGCAACCAGTGCCAGTCAGTGCTGTGTTGCCGTGTGACTCCAGGGCAGAAGGCGGAAATAGTAGAACTGGTGAAAAAGTTTGCTTCCTCCATCACAATGGCAATAGGAGATGGTGCCAATGATGTAAATATGATTAAGAGTAAGGAGCAAATAAAGATTAAATTGAAAGTGTCGATTTTTTTGGTTTGTTTAAAAATTTTAAATAGCTACTGTAGTGGTCATCTATCTTAATCTATCATTCTCACAATCTGTATAGTGCTCAGATCTTTAAAAAAGTGACTAAAACTTTCTCTTTTTTCCCACATATCAACATAGTGGCACATATAGGTGTTGGTATACGTGGTGTAGAGGATGGTCAGGCTGTACAGAATGCAGACTTTGCACTGGCACAGTTTCGGTTCTTGCACAGATTGCTGCTGGTCCATGGCCACTGGTCTTACCACCGCATCTGCAACTTTCTTATTTACTTCCTGTATAAAACCACTTCCTTCGCTCTGGTCAACATCTGGTTCAGCTTTTATAATGGCTTCAGTGCCCAGGTAAGCCTGCAGACTCTGCAGAACTGCCATTGATTGAAGTTAAACCCTTAGACGAATGGACTTTTTTCTGGGAGCTTAGTCTAAAATTTTTTTATTTTTTTTTGAGTATCAAAATTTACCCTGTTTTTAAATTTAAACAACTCTCCGTTGTGTATGCTGAATATCACCTGTTCGAAGTAGCTGATGGTAATGTTTCCGTAATGTTCAGTATTTTACACGCCATTGAATAACTCATTTAACCAAATAACTCATTTATTAAGTATTAAGTCAGTGCCTGTAAACAAGTTTCCCAGACCTGCCAACCTTTATCTATTTCGTGTAGAAGCTCTGCATTTTAACACTGGAGTTTGCTGCTATGTGTAATTACTCAAAAAATAAACCAATTTTCATTTTTCCCAACATCTGTTAAGGTCAGATTTATTTTCCCTTAAAGCAGGAGCTGGTGTGTTGCCCTCACTTCCAGTCAGGTTCAATAGTTTGTTTGAATTGTTTGTTCAGTACTGTATTTTTAAAAATTCAATCTTTCAATGTGTGATTCTATCAACTAACATTAGATATATAAATTGGTAACATCAGTTAAATATATTTATTAGATATATGACCCAAACCCTTTTCAAAAGCTTTATGATAGACACCATTAAAAGTTGCCTTCCATCCATCACATCTTCACTAAACCAGAAAGTAGTCTGATCCAATAGAGGTGCAAGTGCAGATCAAATCGATGAAAAGGTTAACGCTTGTTGTGATAGAAAGGAGTCAGAACACTTTACTGTTTTTGTGACAAAAAGGGGGTGGGGGGGACCTACTCAATATTAACCAGGTGGTCATAATGCTATGGCTGATTGGTGTATATTATAAACAACCTGAGAACTTGTACTTGTTCCTGTGTAATAATGTAACCCACTCTTCTCTACTAGTTTGTCCTTTAACATTTATGCGGCTTATTTGTAAAGTATTTTAATAAAAAGATTTAAATAAAAAGTAACACATGATTGCACTTTTGGATAATACGTATTTGGCTTCTGTTGTTTATTATCCAGCTTATGTATGAGAGCTGGTTTATTTCCTTCTACTCTGTTTTCTACACATCCTTCCCTGTGCAGTGCTTGGGGATATTTGACAAGGTAAGTAGAGAACATGAGTTGTTCCGAACTTTACAGTGACTTGCTGATTGATTCACATTAATCTGTGTAATGGTGCAGAACATGAGTGCTGAGAGCTGCCTTCGCTGGCCGGAGTTCTACATGATTGGACAGAGACGGGAGCTTTTCAACCCTCTCACCATATGTGCGGGTTTGTTCTACGCCGTCTACACCTCCATCGTCCTCTTCTTCTTGCCCTTTGGGGTATTTCAGGACACAGACCTGGACTATCAGACTTTGGCTGTTACTTTGGAAATGTCAATTGTTTTCACAGTTACTACTGAGGTATGTTTATTCTCAAAACTGTCCAAATGGTCATGTGAATTGGTAAATAAAAAAAAAAAGAAGAAAGCATTGATTATATTAATTATATTAATCTTTATTTTTGCATTTCTCTCTTAGATCATTCTAAACACTAAATGCTGGACCAAGTACAATTTTGCTGCTGTGCTTGTCAGTCTGGTTTTGTTTTTCCTGTCCACTATTATCCTTCATAGCCCTCGTCTGTTCACATTGTCCCCCAAGGACTACGCTTTCTTTGGTATTCTCATTATTTTAATTGTACTTCATTAACATTAACAGATGTGCAGATGATGTAGAACAATTTGGCACTAAATCTTAGGATTTGTCATAAATCTTAATGATCATAAAATAATATAAATTACTATACTGTATAGATGTATCACCTCATATTAAATGTTGTTTACTTGTAAGATGATGAAAAGAAGTTAGTTGCTTCAATTGTTTTTTTTTTTGGTTTATAAGAAATAGATGAATGGCAACATATATTTCTTTTCATTTTTTTTGCTGATTTGAAAAAACAGTCTGATCTGACCTGTGTGTTTTGTCATCTATTGCAACCCTATTTGGAATTACACAATTTTTTTTTAAATAAATGAAATAATCCCAACACTGGATATATAGAACATGCAGTTTTATATTTTGTTTTATACCTTCAGAAAGCATCTAGTTGGTTTAAAATAAGGGGACAGAAACCCATTGATTATTGATTATAAACAGGCATTTAGTAGTACAGTATAATCTTTACTCTCATATGAACATAAACAGACTGTACTCATTATTTTGACAGGAGCTTCATTAAATGCCTTTACCAATCCTGTTGTGTGGTTGACATCGGTTCTAACCTGTTGCACTGCTGTCCTGCCCTCCATAACAAGACGAGCTTTTAAAGTGATCTTGGTGAACCCCAACAAGCACAAGGTAAATGGGCCTCTTTATTAAGCTTATGGCAGGAGGGGAATATGTCTATAAAATATTTTACATACAGTACAGTGAACGACTTTTGTACTTTTTGTAGATCCATTCACTAAAGGAACCGGTCGAGCTACAGTCATGGACCAGAAAAGAGTCTCCTCATCACAATTTGTCCCAAACAAAGTCCTTGAGACCTGAAGATGTGCCATCTCTATGAGCTAGGATGGACGGGTTTCCCAATAAACATATGAGAAACACAATATAAATACACTCCCGTAACTTTAGCATTATATTATCCTAGAAAGGTAAAAAAAAAAAAAAAATGCATTTCTATAAAAGAGACTAAACACAATGTAAGAGTTTCTATTTTGTACAGTACGTTGTGTTAATTAAAGGTATAACTTTTGTATATATTTTTTACTGAATGTACAGTAACAAGAAATGGTGTAGTGGTTAGCACTGTCACTTTGCACCTTCAGGGTCCGGGTTCGTTTCCCCAGCCAGGCTTGTTTCCCGTCTCTGTGTGCATGGAGTTTGTATGTTGTCCCTGTGCTTGGTGGGTTTCCTCCGGGTGCTCCAGTTTCCTTGCACAGTCCAAAGACCTGCAGGTTAGGCTAATTGGCGTTCCCAAATTGCCTGTAGTGTTCGAATGAGTGTGTGTACTGTATGTGTGTGTGCCCTAAGAGGGATTGGCACCCTGTCCAGGGGGTACCCTGCCTTGTGTCCTAAGCCTCCTGAGATAGGCTCCAGGTCCCCGCGACCCTGAATACAGAATTAAGCAGTGTAGATAATGAGTGAGTGAACCAGGACCTTACAGTACCGCTCAAAGGTTTGGGATAAGCAATAACTAATAATAAAGCACTAATAATTAATTAATAACTAATAATAAAGCTATTTGTTTTTGTGTTTACCTATGCAGAATTTTTTTTTCTAAAACATGTACATTTATTGACAACCTAACAATAGGATTTTTTTTATTTATGATAAATTATAAAAGGAAATTAGGTTATGTTATAAATCTATTTTTACATTGTGTAATTTGTTGATTTCTATTTATTTTTTTTGAACATGCAGCAGTAAAAAGTAACTTTCCACTGAAACCACCAGACATCACTGTTCAGATCTTTATGGACAAAACTGGGGTTGAAGTGCAAGAGCCAATCTTAATGAGTTGTAAAATGTGATGACACACTATTATGTATATATAATTGGCGCACAATTATGTCTAATAATGTTCAAATTAACATTTTTTTTCTCTGTTTCTTTTGACTCTTATTCAGAGCACTATCTATGTTTAATTGATATGTACTGTAAATATGCCCTTTGATGGACCGGTATCCTATTCTGGATGTGTTCTTCCCCCATAAGCAGTGTTCCCAGTGATACGTGTGTCCCTCATATCGTTCTTGATTGGTTTGTAGAAGAAGATATTGTAGTTTGCATGTAGAGTAAAGTTGGATATTGGTTTTCTAAAATGATTTACAGTTTCTAGAGTTCTAGAGTATAACATTACATAGGACATTACATCCTGTTTACATAGGGCACAAGCTTGTTACAGTCTGACTAAACCTTAGATAAAAATGGAGCAGTTCCTATTCTTTACAAATAGCAAATGACACAATGTACATAAGATAGTCTATAATGATTAATCTAGGGTATATATCATTTAGACACTTATCATAGGCTGTACATTGTGAAATATAACATCTTTATCAGTAAAAGAGAGGTTTTGTCTGTACTGTACAGTGGTCAGAACTCACTTTTTCAATAACATCTTTGCATTTCATACATTGGAGGACATGATACATCTGTCCAGCCAGATTTAATCACATCATACAAATTTGCGGGGATTGAATTTAATGAAACCTTGTCAGTCCATAAATGAAATCAAAATGTTAATAGAATAGAAGAGACGTTGTGAGCAGTTTTGTACCGGATTATAAAGCGCAAGTTTTGACAGCGTACTGCTCATGCCTCAAACTGTGGGTGTGTCTTAAATCGACTGCTGGACAGAATTTTTGCAGTACTTACAGTATATATCTGTCTGAAGTTTAATCTGCACCATAAGTGAATCTAAATGTAGAGTAAAAGTGATGTTATGAACAGTTATGTGTGGGATTTAATAATTTACTGTAAAATAATTTACTAATGCGCTACTGTCTCAAAGTAAACAAACACCTGCACCAATAGATATTAATTAGAAAAGATAAAGTGAATATTTTTACTGGGATTAGTTCATATTTTCACTTTGGCTGAAATAACAGCGCTGAAGTGGTATAAGTGAATTTTAACACGCTGGAGTGGTTTTAAGACAAAACTTCATCTTTATCCTTTGATCTACTTTTTCCATTTCTCATCTGTGATTCACTCTCCGATTACCGAACAGGGAGTGTATTTGTCTGACCACCAAAGAAGGACAACTTAGTGTAAACAAGGCGTAAGATACTCAACCTTACAGAATGGGATTTCTTTGTATTAATAAGTTAGACAGAGAGTTCTGCTGTACAGAGAGACACACAGACATGTACGTGGGCTTCAACCTCAAATAATAATAATAATAATAATAATAATAATAATAATAATAATAATCACTGATTACATTAAACATCAGCAGATTATTTTTAGCTTTAAGCTTTTAAGCTATTTTTACAAACTCATTACCAGTGCATGATGGGTAATACTGCTAGTCATCTCTAAAAACATGTACATTAAAAGGCTTGTTTTAATTTTGTTACTTTACTTCTCAGATTGTTCAATCTGCTATTTTTTTTTTTTTTTTTTTGTGAAACTGGCTGTCTTCTCACATTACTGTATTTATAATTGATTTGATGGGTTATAGTAGAGGGAGCCCTCAGTGCAGGTCGGGGTGTAGATCTTTAATTCAGCCTGCACTTGTGTAGATAAAAGAGCATTTATTTTTGTAGTTTTTTTTTTTTTAGTATTTTTGCTAATATTAAATTAAGGGCATCGAGTGAATAAATGATGACCAGTTATTAAAATTCACAAGACATAAAATATTTTAACCAGCTTCAACCTGAACCAGGAACTCAAAACAAGAAAAAACAAACAAACAAGGAAAACATGAACATTAAGTTAATTGTAAACTTTGGTTCATGTAACATCAAAAGATCATATTGCATTTTCAATATACTTTAGATGTGAAAAAGACATATAATTGCAACAATACATGCACACAATCAATTTACATTAAATAAAAAAAATAATAAAAATCCCATTAACAGGATTTTAATCCCACGTTGCCCAACCAGTCTCACCCTTCCCTTACAAGCCCTCTACTTTTTAAGATCAGGCTTACACTTTTTAGAAATATTACCATCTGACTTCTGTTAACAAACTGTCATCACTGATGAAATAGGGAAAATCACATCTCAGCTTGCTTGGCCTGTTTGGCCTGACCTCAGTCTAAATCTGACAAGATTTATTAGCATAAATATAAACCGACGAAAAGACTGTAACATCCCGGTGATAGCCAAGACATCAGTGAGCAATGCTTAGGGTTCTGATATTCATATCAGAGCGCTGCTCACATTACACAATGTTGAGTTCATTTTTCTGACATATTAGAAATTTATTATGATCAGTTCCATCTCAGTTGAACTTTGTGCCCTATTTATTTACTTATTTATTTGATTTTCACAGGGCTCATTTATTCAATTAATTCAGTTTTATTTGTATAGTGCTTTAAACGGTGATCATTGTGAAATGTGTATGAAATGTAAGAAAATATGCTTTAATCAAAATGATCATATTGTCCCTGTTGCCCAGGGCAACGGTGCAGAGGGGAAAACTCCCTGATATGGCAATAAGAAGAAATCTTTGAGAGGAACCAGACTCAACATGGAACCCATCCTTATCTGGGTGATAACGCAAAGCAGGAATGGATCTGCAGTCATACTGTGTGTTAGGAGGCTGGAGGTTCGGTATAACATTTGATGTGGAGGCCAGTTGGTTATTGTACGATCAGGTAGACTGTAGAAAATGACAGTCCTGAACTATTTAGCGAGATGTATAAGGTTATATTTATTTGTTAATCATTCTTAGGGGCATCAACACGAGACATTTGGTATTCTTAAATACTTTTTAAAATGTGTATCGTACTCATGTTGCTGAATGTGTGTATGTTTACACATAACGCCTAATGTAAACCTTTTTAAACTGTTCACCGTTCTTGAATAACTTACATCATTTTAATTAAATATTCCTCAATTATATATGAAATATACTGTTAAATTTAAATTTAATCCTATTTTTTTTATGTTAGAATGAGCAGATGCCCCTATCCAGTGAGACCTACAGTATAACATATTTTTCTCTATCAAAAACATTTTCACGCTAGTTCACGTAACCAGCCACGGTTCAGGTTCTGTTACACTGATACATTTTGCTAAATTAGTCATTTGAAATTTGATTTCATGATTCCAGCCCTCCATGTTCTTGAGCTTTTATGGATTATGGAGTTTGAGTTACTAAATGCAAATAAGCTGTGACGTAAACATGTTTTCCTTTTTACTGAAGATCAACATACTCACACCAGTATGAAGACAATATATATATATATATATTGTAAATCCACCAGAAATTTTAGTTTGGTTTGACAAATGCAAACAATTATACATATTTACTAAAAGACAATTTTGTCATGAAAAAATTTTGTCATGCAGTTTGTTTGCAAAATGAGAACATACTGTATTAGCTAATTTTGTTTTACATCATTGTTTATGTGACCACTGAAATTCTTCATATTCTCTATTCATAGCCTGTTTAGCAAGTAACTGATTTCAGTCAGTCAATTCATATATTTTTCAAAATTAAAAATGGAAGGACATTTGTATAAAGAAGAGTGAGAAGTGTAATTGCTAATCACAAGAATTGAGGATCATGTAAGGCAAGTGCTAATACAGTAAAGAAATAATAATAATAATAATAGAAACACCAACATTTTCTTAATAAGCAAATTAGTTGTTTGGGATGTGTGGAGATCAAAATTTAATAAAACATGCCAAATTGCTAGTGTAAGCCTGGTTTAAAGTCCAGACAGTTCTCGCTTTAGTCTGTACTATATTCAAATATGTTGCTCTGCCATTATTTACCTTGTTTGGGGCACTTGAATGACATTAAAAGGGAAAAGGGGGAGAATAATGTTTCAAATCTATAGAAGAAATTTGCTTTAGTTGAAATTCACACATTAACATTACTTCCAAAAATGTGTCCAGTCAAACTGAACCTTTTTTTCCCTTAATACATAGCTTTATCTCTTATGGTAACATTCAAAATGTCTTCATCATGTTAAGAAATGTTAATGCAATTACATACATACAAGAAAAGAGAACACAGACTATGAAAAAAAAACAGTATAAAGTTTCAAGTCACAAGTTGCTGGACTAATCATTATAATTATTGATAAATTTAACTAGGTTACATAAACTTGGGAAAAAAAAACATTTGAGGTATTTCAGAATTTATTGTCAACACAAGCTTGCCAGGTCCGTGTGTTTTCCATAGGGTAGGATTACTTGGATATAAGAGGGGAGATTATGTGCATTACATCATCATGTTTTAAATGGGTTTCTCAACTATTTAGTGATTAGATGTGAAAAGATCTTAATTGAAACAGGTCTAGTTTAAAATAGTCACAAAGATTATAAACAGCTCTGATGGAATTTTAGCATTAGACTGTAGATCGGTCTTTGATGCAATGATGCGATGTAAATGATGCAATGATAATAATCTTATAATCATGCTTTTAAAACATCTTTAATTTATGAATATCTCTAATAGTGCTCTGTAGAAATGTATTTATTATCTTATTTATTTATTTTTCAGTTTTACAGTTTTCAACCTTGACTTTTTAACTGGATCTGATTTAAGTACTGTAAGACCAGTCAGGGCATAAAATTGATTGACTGACAATTCTCGCAGATTATAGACACACACAAAAGAACTATATTATACAGAAACATGTCTCTTACTCCCTTTATCAATATTAATTAAAAAAAAAACATAAAATTGTACAATTGTTTTGCTTAAACCTTTAAAAATGTTTTTGATTAAATTATAATGAGATTATTACAATAAGAGCTTTGTTAGATTGGGGCACTTACTGTACTCTTCTGAAATTACACTAAGCCATCAATTTGCAAAAGATTTACTTATAGTCGCTTATTTAACTTATAATTATAATTACCTTTGTTGCATAAACTTGTAACAAACTGTAGAAGCAAATACTGATTTGTCCACATTCCTTAATTATTTTTTATTTTTATTTTTTGTAAATAAAGTGCTTAAACAAGTTTAAATTTAGTTTTGCTAGCTGTATTTTGTGTATGCTTCTTTGACCCTGGTTTCATGTTTCATCATGCCTGCGTTATGTACTGTACAGTGTTTGTAGCGTAGTGCATTTTCAGAAATACTTACTATTCGCAAATTTTATAACTAAATTAAACTTTAAACTAATATTTTTTATTATGAGACATTGAGATTATGATTAAGCTAATATATAATAATTAAGTCCATTTCTATCTTCTAAAATGTTTCAATTTTGCTAAATTACCTGTCAATGAAATAAGAGTTAAATATTAGTAAACATGACAAAGAGCTATGCTTTAAAAACTTTATGTCCATCATAATCTCATAATAAAAAATATTAGACACATTTTTAAGTGTACGTCAAGCTGCGGTTGAAGGAAAAAGGCACTCAACTGTTTGCATAGTTGCCACCTCCGTCTTTGCAGTGTGGCACTTTGCAGTCTAACTGCACTGTTTGTATATGTGCATGTGTATTTGTGTGTGTCAATGAAAAGTGTTGCCCTATTTGTGCTGTTGTGTGCTATAATCCTCCCTTGACAACACTGGACCGGACTGGCAAGCAGAAAAATCTTTGGTATCAGTAGCTGGTTAATGCACCACCCAGCACAGTGAGGGAGATTCTCACTGCAAACAAAAGGTTATTCATATCATAATCACATGAAATTGTGCCAGATCTGTGCCATGAATGCCACCTCTAAGGCGTCCAACTTAGAGCAAACTAAGTTCAAGGTCTTTTGTATTCCTGAAACCTTACCCAGCAATGATATAATTCATAAATGCTACAAAATATTTATCTTGTTTGTTTTGGAAGCTGTGCAGCACGTCTGTTTAAGCCATGAACCTTGCGGATGGGGTGATTTCAGTTACTGTCTGAAATCCCAGAATGAAAAGGAATGCTGAAGGTGTGGAAAATGTTGTCCACTGCTTTTTTTCCTGCTCAACATCATTGTTAAACATCGTTAGAAAGAATGCACTATGATTTCCCCCCCAAAGGTTCACTTTCTTCTTGTGGCATTGTCAATTTATTTTACACTTGATTAATAGATCACTGGTTGAAAAAGAAATTCTACTCTATTATCAGCAAGAATGAAAGGGAGAGTTTACAGGACAGTAGTAAGACCAGCAGTGTTGTACAGTTTGGACAAAAAGACAGGAAGCAGAACTGGGAGCTGAAGCTGAGCTGAAGATCTCATGAGTTTGCTTTGGGAGCGACAAAAATGGACAGGATTAGAAATGAGTATATTAGAGTGACAGTGCAAGTTAGAGTTAGAGTTAAAGATGGAGAGGCCAGATTAAGATGGTTTGGATGTGTGCAGAGGAGGGATAAGGGGTGTTTTAGGAGGAGAATGTTAGAGATGGAGCTGCCAGGCAGGAGGAGAAGAGGAACGCCCAAGAGGAGGTTTATGGATGTGGTGAGGGAGGACATGCAGGAGGTTGGAGTGACAAGCAAGAAGACGTGATAGATGGATTTGAATGGAGACAAATGGTCTGTTGTGGCGACCACTAAAGGGAGTACCCGAAAGAAGAAGAAGATTATGCATCAAATCCCAGAAAAAGGAACATTTTGTTGTCCCTTATTTTTTTGTTTGTTTTTGTTTTCTTTTGGCATTTAATCACAGATCACAGGAGTAGAGATAATTATTATTGTACAGGCATAACAAGGAGTAACAAGGAGCTTTGTAATAACATTAAGGCGAATATTATTGGCACATTTGATGTTGTATTTTACCTCTCATTATATTTTATAGAAAACTTAACCCGAGGTTTGATTTGTCTCCAAGATTTCAATAGTTTCTGACATTTACACAGACAGAATTTTTTTTTTCAGTCACCCTACTTAAACAACAGCTACCAACCTGGTCAGATGATGGCAAGCATACATCATGCTTTAATTAATTCCTAGAATTTCAGTAGTAATTTACTAACTTGACAGCAATGTGCTGTTATGATCAGCAGGTGGCAGTGTAATCCTTTTGATTCTAGATATTTTGTTTGTCATGTGCTAAATGTAAGTATATAGACTGGGCATTCCTGCAGTACACAGGCATATTTGTAGTTATTTTGACAAGAAGCTATTGTAGCTATTGATAAGAGTGGTTTAAAGGCCCCTGAGAGTGCTGCCAGATCCATGGGTGCAAAATAAATTAAAATAACATGTCTGCAGTTTCATTGCTGGGACGGGTGAAGTATGCTTCATTCTTTAGTGTTTATCTTAGAAAAGACATACGGTATGCTTCAGTTCCTCACTTTCATTAGTGTAACGTGTTGTACTTAATTGCCTTAGTATGTGGGGGAAGATCAGTGGAGAAGTCATCGATAGACCATTAAGCCAACCGCTGCTGTCGATATTCCTACCCTGTTTAACTTTGGTCTGTTTGTGTACACACCCGTGTGTTACTTGTTAGTAGTGTTGTTGTAAAACGGCTCCAATGCCTCTATTAAAAAATGCGAGGTGGCTTCAAGCTTGCTTGAAGTGATACTGATTGTTGGCAGCAAGTGGGATTGCATGGCACATTATGTATAATAAGGAATAAGCACATCTGGGGCCACCTGGGATGAAACTGTCCTCCTCAGGCTTTGGAGAAATTGACAGTGGAGGTGACAGACTGCCCCGGGCTGCTTTCATGGAGTTGCTGGTGCTCGTCATGCAAATGGTTAATACACCGACGCCGGGCATTCATGAAGAAGTTGCTCACTGTGGTAAGCTCAAGGCCCAGCTGATGTGCAATGGTCAGCTGCATTTCTTTGCTTGGCCGCCTATTTTCCTTGAAGATGGCAATAAGTGTGCGTCGCTGCAGGTCAGTAAACACAAGACGTTGCTTTTTAGGAAGTGTGCTGCGCTCCTTTAGCGGATCTTGCTCTTTTCGTTTACAAGCTGCAGAAAGAACAGAGAAAAGTATGAAAATTAAGATAAAATCAAAACTGAGGGTCTGTCAATGACCCAAAATGGGGACATGGGGATAAAGCTAGGTACAGTCGCTAAACTTCTGAAAGTCCTGGTTTTGCTCCAAAAACAATGCAGGTTTTACTTTTACAGTTACTATATATTTAGGCATTTGACAGACACCCAAAGCGACTTACAAAAGTGCTTTGAAGATTTGGTCATTGGATATTGGTTACTAACTATTTATGGATAATTGGAGTAGTTCTGATGATAAAGCTAGTGTCCATCGCACTTCCTTCAGCATAACAGAACAGGCCTAGTTAATCAGTGACTATACAGAGCAGGGCCAAGGAGCAGACAAACAGGCTAACCTGTTCATCTGCTGAGTCATCTCTCAGATTCCACTATTGAGACTGTGCCTGTTTGCTGAACTACGCAAAAATGTACAAATACTGAGAATTTGTTAAGTCTGTTAAAGTCACACTAATAGGTTGGCAGAGAAATCAAGATCTTCTTTTTTAAAATGCATGAACCAGCTCTGTTTGCAATAGGTACGTATTAACAAAATGTAACAGATAGAAGGGCAAGATTCTAACGTAATTATTAAAGTCATTTTTTATTTATCCTGTACAGGAGGCTGCTTAATGAAGCTTTTTTGGTGGCTAAAGTCATATAATATTGTAATGTTATTGCCAACTTATAGCATAACTATGCTTGAATGTGTTATAAAATGTGTAAATGGTAAGTTATTCAGCCTGGGCATCTTGGCCAATATGGGGCAAAACACCCAAGGACTAAGCATCGGTCTTAGCAGGTTTTCACAATGCACTGTCCCTTCACATACATACTGTACATGCATACATACATAAACATTATTGCTGATTATACAATTGATATAAAACTTAAAAATGAGAGATAGATTATTATGTACGGTTTGTGCTGAACACAAATGTCAGTGTGACAAAAAATCTGTTGACGCCAGCACTAATTTACCAATGCTTATTTTCCAGCAGGTGGCAGTATACATTTTTGGGTTCAAATGTTTTACTCTTACAAAAAATTGTTTTACACATTACTAGTGATGCACATGCTTCATTTATTTTTATTGCTCAATGACACATCTATTATTTTGCCTACACTGGAATAGTAATTTTGCATATGATTATTAAATATTAGCTATTTTTACCATTTTAGTTATTATATTATAGCTAAAACAAATATTAGCAAATTTTAATATGATGAGCACTAAAGCTCTGCTAAAAAGCTGTTCCAATAAGTAGACAAAATAAATTGTCAATATGATGAGGATTTGCAGCACAAATCAGTGGTGATTTACTGAACTTCCACAGTTGGGGTAAGATTCCCGCCTTTGGTCTATTTGCATGTTCACCTCGTGGTTGGCGGGTTTCCTCTGGGTATGCCGGTTTTCTCAAAGAGTCGAAAGACATGCAGGTTAGGATAATTGGCATTTACAAATTGCACATAGTGTGTGTATGACAATTAGACCTTGAGCTGGCAACCCAGACCCCTTAAGTTACTGCTATAAAAACGCTGGATATAACTACAAAATAGAGAGCATCTGTCGTCTGATATTTGTACAAAAATACATCTATAACTCACATACATGCAAGAGTGAATAGTATTAAACTGCACATTTATACAGGGATAGAGTCATGCTTATATTTTTGAGACATGAACTCCATTACAGTGAAAAAAAGCATGCTTCGGTAGTGATGTCTGAACATTATTTTAGATGTCCAAAGATGACTTATTTTGAAAGTCATCTTTAGACTATTTGGACCATTTTACAGGTATCCAGTTCCTGCAGATAAGTGTCTGGTATATGTGCCTTTTAAATGCACTTTCAGAAGTTAAAAAAAAAAAAAATTAAGAACTACAAACTTTCCAAATAGAATATGTCGGAAAGTGTCTAACAGTGCTGGCCAAAAAGTCAAAGCAATTGTTAAAATTATCTAGCACACATCAGACATAAAGAGACCAAAGAATCTTTTACCAGGCACATGAACAAGCAAGCCATGATTATAGTGATACTGCTGAATTTACGAGGATATGATGGAAATCAAGTTATGAGCCAGCTTTGTGTAAAGCAACCATTTGTGTAAGCATTTAATAAAAGTATTATCAGATTGTTTAATGTTTTTTTGCAACACTACTGCTATTTTTTTTTAAGGAACTTAGTTTACATGGGTATATACTGGATGGCACAAGCACACACTCTAACACCCAATCATACTGTACACTACCTTGGACTCTCTCTGTGTGTGTGTGTGTGTGTGTGTGTGTGTGTGTGTGTGTGTGTGTGTGTGTGACCTAGAGGAATCCCACCATCCAGAACATGCTCAACCAAGGCTGAGATTCAATCCTCAGACCTGAAGGTTGTAGGTGATCAATGTGGTCTAAATATTGTTTTGCTGTGTTTGCTGTGTTTTGTGAATATTTTTTCACTTTATAATATTCTATAAAGAATGTCTGTAGTCCAATCCTCCTGTAGAGGCAAATGGTGACCATTGTATTTATTCCCATTTTTATGACTTATGAGGTAAGCACTTCAGTCACACACTCACACACTATCGACAATTTGGAAACACCAGTTAGTATAATCTACATGTCTTTGGACTGTGGGAGGAAACCAGAGTCCCTGGAGGAAACCCACCAAACCCTGGGAGAACATGCAAGCTCCTGCACACAGACCTCAAGGCAGGAATTGAAATAAATATATGTATAATTCAAATATAAAGAAAGATTAAAAGGTTTGATTGTTAGGCAAATATGATTGAATTCTGCCAACATATTCTGATTTAAATTGAAAGCTTTGCTAATGTTTTTGTACTTGTATGACTAATTCATAATATAATAAAAAAAGAGAAAAAAATGGAAGCATTTTGTTTATCTAGTTGTTTATCTATTCTGTTTATTATTGGTTGTTTTTATTTGTTTTTATTTCTATCATGGTGCAACAAATCAATCGATGCAAAGATTACCCCCAAGCCCTCTGTTGCTTTGAGATATGACGCGGTTTCTCGTTAATCAACTCTAATGAACTTTGATTTGATTTTTACATACAAACATAAAATATCTAAAATAAAAATCGAGTTAAACCGATGCTTTTAAGTCGTAACATACGATCGAGTCATTGTTCTTAAATTCGGCTTTGGTAAGTTAAAAAATGCAAATGCAATTTTCTGAAATGCAATCTAAGCCTTTGCTTCCAGCCGGTTGACCTCTTTACAATCGTGTTTAAAGGTCGCTGTTTCCTATCGATCGGCGTGGCGAGAGAACTCCGCATGGCGCGCGGGGATTGATCACATCAACACCACAATGCACAGTGTTTTACGCGTTGCAGAGGCAACACTGCTGGACCTTGGGGATGTGTTTCTACAGCCATATTCACGTGGCTCCTGTTTGTGTTGACATTCCACTTAAGCTAAACCCGAGTGTAAGCCAAGCATTCGGGCTCCTGAAACTGTTCTACCACAGTTCTTTCTTTTGCATCAACAGGCAGGTCGAGTTAAATATAATTTAATTCTATAGCGGACTAATGATGTAAACCATTATTTTCAAAATTTATTTAGTTGTGGGATAAAATAATTATATCTGTTATATATATTGTTAACACAAAAAAAACTAAACAAACAAAAAGAAAAATCGAGAAAATAAGTCTATGTCCTGAAAAGTCCCATGTATTTATTTATTTATTTATTTATTTATTTCAATAAATATTTAATTATGAGTTAATGCTACTGCCCTGTCCTATGTTTTCATTTATAGCCAGAGTGTCAGCCACCATACCTGCATTTCCAATACACCATCATTATACATCACAACATCAAGACCTTATCAATTATTAACACAAATATTGACTATTTTCAATAATGTCTTAAAAAATTCTTCCCGAAAAAAATATCTGGATTCCATATCTTAAATGAATCAGACTGGTAGGTTATAAAGTCTTAGTTAGCGTAAATAGACTGTGTTCTGTGTTATTTTATTCGGGTTTAATCTTGGACCACATGTGAATTTTCTTATATATTTAAATCTGCTCCCTTTCAGTTTTCTGTTTGGAAAATTATAAAGACAAAGTATTTCAATTATCTTTCTAGTATTTCAACAATATTTATATTTTTTATTTTTTGTAATTACTTTAGAAGTCTTACAACACAATCCATTTGTTTCTTTCTTATTTAAAAGGTCTGCATTGATGGGAGAGACTGCTGAACTGGAATAATTGATAGATAGCCTGGCTATCTACATCGATTGTTGTATTGATCTGACCAAATACACCGAGATTATTCGTAGAATTCTGCTGATTCGAATTGTTTTTCATAGGTAATAGAATTTTTAAAGAATCTATTTTAATCCTGTCATCTTTTTTTTGACGAATTAATTTTTAAGTAATTTGTTTAATGCCAAAGTAAATAAAAGATTTCATTTCTTACGTGCTACTTTGATTATATCAAATATATATTTTTTAATAACTAGAATGTGTGTAATAGCTATAAGGATGGTAAAATTCTAATAAACAATGGCATCAAAAGCACCGACAACTGAACTCGCACGCTTTTATATTAACGAAGCAAAACAAATGCATTGATTTTTGTGACTTTGATGAATCTGGAATAGGAATCTCATTTAAATGCATTGATTGATGCCAGACCTAGTCCCCTAGTGCCACACAGTACCTGCACACAGGCGCATATTATAATGAGTAAATAAAAACCTACCAGCCTCATTTGTTCAGCCACACGGAGGCCACTGTATTTGTGCTCATCCAAGTCACGTTTTTTTTTTTTTTTTTATTAAGTTGGCTCAATTAAGTTTTTAATAAAATAAATATTACACTGGATGTCTTGTGTGATTTCTTCTTATATGTTGCAGATTGGGCCTGGATTACGATCAAAAATAGTATTTTTGATTGAATAACGATTAAATATATCAAGACATAAAACCTAAAAAGGGCCTAAAGAGCATTAACAGTAACAGCGTCGATACGATAGACGCCGTGAAAAATAACAAAAATTTCAACACAAGTTTAAAATGCTTGTTCTCACAATTGTGGTAAAATACAAAAAAGCAATTTTACCTTAGTCTTGTATAACCCAAATCCTTACTATAGCTTCACTGGTCCCAGAAGCTCAACCTACTATACATTAACAACTTCATTACTTAAATAGCGTGTAAACTATCTCGACGAGCAATTAGCTTTAACAGTGGGGCACTTAAATTTTAAAGTTTATCTAAGGTTATATTAACACGTACTGCTTTAAATACGCAAATTAACAATCAATAGCTTTTTCCTGATCACTGGACAGAAATAAAACATGCCAGCATTTCCTGGTCAATGAATCCTCCTGAAGAAAAAAGATAGGCGAAGGGAAGGTGGTACACGTAAGAGGTACGTTTTCATGCTTTTAAACACCCTTTTAATGCAGTAAAAAGAAAAAGAAATATCGGAATTCCGAATTAATTTTAAGGAGTAAATGTTTACTGTATCATTCCCCCAATATTGCAATATGGTAGTAAAAGAACAAATGATTTTGCGAAGGCATTTCTTTTATGTGAGCTGTATATTTAAGATTAAATTTACTCCATTACAAGAATAACATTTTCTTTTGTTTTCTTTTGCTATGTTGTCTATGAACCTGTAACCACGAGCACACTGCAAAAAATATTTTGGCCTCGTGTAGCATTTACATATGACCCTGACACTGTTGTACACAGCAATTAATACTGACTGTTTTCTTTATTCATAGCTAAGAACTATACATTCAATCAATGTCTTCGACCAGAAAGAAGTTGAGATATACAACAACAACAACAACAACAAAAAAAAAGTATACATATACAGTATATCCCATCTTCATTGTGTGTGTAATGAAGATGGGACATTCGGGGTTTTAAGAGGATATTAATATCACGTCCATTTTGCTAAAATAAATTCTGCATTAAGAACATAAACATTTGAGTTTTAATCATTATTTACTGTATCATTTGTTCTACATACCACCTTAATTATATTATATTTATGTTTTTTTTTTCTTTTTTAGTACACCTATACACACCTGCGAGTCTTAGGGCCGACATGCGCTGGAACTCGGGCTCCTGCAGCCACTTCCACATCCTCCTGAAGGTCTCCCGTCCTGATTTTAGTTTACTCCACGGTTTAGGATTTCGCAGGAGATCAGACAGTGTGCCCTGTGACCGAGACAGTATCCGCTGAGCGAAGATAGCCTGCGGAATGCTGTACCTTTTCAGTTCGGCTGTTATTCTCTGTGCCACCTCTTTGGTGTTGATCTCCTCTGCTTGGCTGGATCCTCCTGCCTCGGTGCCCCTGTCGCGGTCCGACAACACACATCCACCGGCATGCAACTGCGAGTGACCTGGGTGGTGCAGGCCATTCAGGTTGGACATGAGTCCGCTACCGTGGCCCCCGAAATCACTCCGACCTAGCATCGCCGTGTGAGTCTCGAAGCCTCCTGACGAGATCATCTTGTCGTTTGGGAGGTGAGCTCCGGGGCCATATGCGCCAAGAGGCTGCTGCGCGTTGTGCAACGTACCCAAGCCGTTGGATAGCGGCTGCGCCATGCAGGAAATATCTTTGGGATAATGCGCGTAGAGGTTGCCCATGGAGGCCAAGCCACGGTCCTCGCGCATTAGCGTGAAGCTGCCACTGACGTTCCCAGCAGTCAGGCGCTGGTGCGCGGGGTGATGAGGATGAGAATGATGCGCATGGTGCGGGTGCGCGTGATGGTGATGCGCGAATTTTTCGGAGATCGCAGGCAGGTGCTGCAGCGGGGAGAGGGTCGTGTACATGCTGCTGATGCTCATGCCAGAATCGCAGGACATAGTCATAGGAGCGGACAGCGAGTGCTCGCTGCGATATTCCCCAGCCCCGTCCAGTATCGAGGCCATGCTGGATACCATGCTGGATGATCGGCAGTGTACCAGGTTCCGGTGCGCGTGAGGAGAGTTCATCAGATCGTCTGTTTGATGAGAACGTGAAAGCGTGTGTAGATTCCCGATGTTCTCCATCCTAAGTTCCATGACTCAAAAGATGCCCACCTCTCTCTCTCTCTCTCTCTCTCTCTCGCGCTCTCTCTCTCTCTCTTTCTCTCTCTCACACACACATGCACACACAGTGCAGCTAATCATTCCGGAACGAGCTCAATGCCCAGTGCCGAACACCTGCATTGCATTCGAGCTTCTACTCCACTTACTTCAGCATGCTCGGTCCGTCAGTTCCACACTACATTCTGGTGTTTTGCCTCGTAGTTCTGGAAGTCAGGATGTGCGCCGACTGTCTGTGTGAGCACTGAGATAACACCAAGCCTCTGACGCCCCCACCACTACTGGCTTGGTGTCGAGCCATCCTAGAGGTTATGAGCTACCCAACCATAACCCTGAACTGTTTTATCATTGTGCACGCGCAGACCGACAGGCGGTGAGAAGACAGGGTTGTTGGGATTTCTTGAGTCTTCGGTTTACCCTGATAAACCTGGCGCCTGCGTGAAATATCTAAATGGTTAATTATTAATGGACTTCCACAGCTCTTCCCAACAAAAGGTTTGCCAATTTCCTAGTAGATAAGATGAAGTAAGTTATTTTCCAATGGTTGAAATTACATTTTATTGTTAGTACTACAGTATTAGTAGAATTTATGGAACGAATTTTTTTTTTATAACAACATTAATATGAAAATATAATGCTAATGGCATGATCACTATTAATGTACTTTTTAATGGTTTGTTTTAACCGGGTAATACATTGTATACATTACATTTAATATACACTTTAATATTTTGGGAAGCTTGAAAGAGCTGAGCTTGGAGGAAATGTTATGCTCCACCCAGGTAGACTCAGCGTATGCAAATCATCCTAAAGTATACTTTATACAAAAAATTATATTAGCACTCAAGACTCTTTAATCCAGTAAATACTGTATTAGTCATCCAGTTATGTTGACTTTTTTCATCTTCTATCCATCCATCCAAAACTACATCACTAAGATGCAGTATGGTTGGCCTACAATGAGCTATGACTGTTGCTGTGAGGAGTTTTCCTTGCTAAGCTACAGCCTTTGACAACCAAGCACACACATCTACATCCTGTAGTGTAGTGATATGCCAATCAGCCTTTAATGAATGTCTTTGGACGTTGTGGGAAAACAGACATGGAGGGACCCCACCAAGGACATGGATAACATGCAAACTCCATGTACACAGACTGGAGGCAAGATTAAAATCCCTTACACTGAAGGAAAGAGGCAACAGTGCTAACCCCTTAGCCACTGTGCCACCAACACATCCTCTTATAGGTGGACTTATTATACCTCTTATAGCTTTCTTCTCCTCTTCCTTCTTCTTGACATTATCTCACCCAATGTTTTTTAGAGCATGATGGGGCCAGTTAAAAGTAATGAAGTAAAAGTAAAATGTTCTCAAACCAACTGAGACTATATTTTCATTATGTATCATTTTGACCTCTATCTGCCCTCTGGACCTGTCTGACTCATCCTGGTGCCTTGCATCTGGTTGGAGACTGTATCGCATGGAGCCCCCCCCATGTGTTCTGCTCGGGATGCATGTGGTGATTGGAGACCGTTCCACTTAACCATGAAGACGGTCCTTCCCTCGGATGATCCAGACAGCTGTTCTTTGAGGACTTGTAACTGCAGTCCCTCAATAGTTCAGGACTGGAATTACCTAAAGTCTGCCTGAGCCTCCAATAACAAACGGACTTTAAATTAACTTAAAGACATCACCTGTTATATTAACTATCAGCTGTCTAACGCACAGTATGACTGCACAACAATTCTTGCAGTTATCACCTAAATAAGGATGGGTTCCCTGTTTTGACAATGCTTCAATTAGAGTTATAAGGGAGAAAACAAAATTGGTTATTCAGTGCACCCTTTATCTATCGTTATCCCTCTGTACTGAGTATTTTCCGTATTTCCGTTTGCAGTTTCAGCCTGCAGCTGTTATATCCTTTACAACAAAATACACTGCATCTTATTCTAATACTCAGTGTTAATTTAATATTGCAGAATTTTTTGGGTAGATGTTTAAATAATTTGTTGTGAACCTTAAGAGGTGGGATCCTGGTAGAGGAAAACACGTTATGTAAATTTCATGACAGACACCTACACTAAACATGTTTGTCATTGTCGGAGCCAGTGGTTTGTGACACACACTAATCAATATCACATGTCAATCTTTAATAAAATATAGGCTATATATATCTATTAATGATTTTTTTTAAGCAGATCTTTATAAGTTGTGAGGTGGGACCACCATGGATCAGACATTTTTTGCCCAGCACTTCCAACAGATTTTTGACTGAATGTCTTAAGCTCTTTGTTATCCTTCTCACTCTTTCCTGAACAAGTTTTGCAGTGTGACAAATCACATTAAGCTGCTGAAAGAGATCACTTACAGTAAATTAGGAAATATTGTTGCCATGAAGGGCTGTACTTTGTCTGCAACAACATTTAGGTAGGCATGACAAAATAAGTTCCAAATGATTACCAGGATCCAAGGGTTCCAGCACAACATTGTCCAGAGCATCACACTGCATCTACTGGCTTGCCTTCTTTCCATAGGGCATACTTGTGCCATCTCTTTCCCAGGTAAGTGATGCACATGCACCCAGCCAGGAAATAAAAATGTGATTCATCCGACCAGTGCACCTTCTTCCATTACTCCATTATCCTGTTTTGGATACTCACATGCCCATTGTAGGAGATTTTGTCAGTGGCCAAGTGACAGCATGGGCACTCTCTCTGCAGCTATGCAGCCCCAAATGATAGGAAATGCTCTGACACTTACATATCATAATCAGCATTAACATTTTCAGCTATTGTTGCTACAGTAGCTCTTCTGTAGGTTTGCTTTCACTTCCAACATGCATATCACTGAGCTTTGTCACGGACTCATGTCATTGGAGTGGTAGGTACTAACCTCCTGCTTTATAGATGTTCTGACCCAGTCATAGAGCCATTACAACTTGGCACGTGTCAGAGTCACTCAGAGCCTTTACACTTCCTTCTTCCAACACAACAAATTCAAAAACCCACTGCCTGCATGCTGCCTAATACATCCCACTCTTTGACAGGCGCCACTGTCTAGGGATAATCAGCATTATTCACTTCACCTGTCAGTGCTTTGAAAGTTATAGCTAATCAGTGTATATTTAATCCCTATTCATTAACCTACATCTGAAGCATCTCCTTTAGCTGCAATATGTATTATCAAGTGTTCAGGTCTGATGTTTTAGAGGCATTTCAGAGCACTTTGTTTAGAAGTAATCCTTTAATATTGCCCAACTAACAAATAGCTTTTAGTGATTTTTCCCTTTTTTTATTCCCATATTTTGTTTCTCCGTCCATAGCTCTTAGCTCTTTCTTTTTTACTTAAAGCCTTATGAGAACACCGACAATAGGAAAAACTAACATTCTTAAACATGTGTAAGGCAATTAAAAACTAAGGAGGTTAAACAACAAAATAATGCAGGAAAATATCCAAATGTGCAAACTGAACAGTCCTGTCAATAAAAAGTGGGATTAAAATAATCTTGTGTCTGTTATCTTCTGTTTAAAATAGAAAATCCAGTGTTTATTTAGTGGATACAAAGTAACATTTGACACTTTCTTTGTATATTATTTAAGATCTTATGCATAAACTTAAATTATCTGCGTCTATTTTAAATCAGTGGTTTATCTGTTAACTTTGCCAGATGAACTGTAATTCAGTTGTTTAATTTTTGTGACGCTAGACTCGTTAAATCTCATTCCAATCCCAAACCAATTCTTACATAACGTACATTCTTTAAGTTGTCCGTTATTCACTAAGATCGGGTTATTCGTATTATTATTATTATTATTATTATTATTATTACAGACTAACTCTAAATATTTAAGCATAAATGGTGAAAAATAATACATCATCAAACAACATTCAAATAACATTCCTCCTGTTAAGACCACATACTGTACATATACACTTTGTCTTTCATGTTTTTTGCCTGGCAAAGCTAAGTAGTTGCTTATTAATTACAATAATTGCGTTTAATATTAACGATACAGGTTGCTTAATGCCCTTAAAGCAAACGTCATTTTTTCTTAGTAAATTGTCACGTCCACGTCTACGAGTCGCCGTTAACACACACACACACACACACACACACCTTGTAACTAAGAATACGCGAGTCTGCGTTCAGTTTATTTGTATGAACTTATCAGACATAAACTAAACAAAATTATCTTTTATTTAGCTTGGCTTAAACTGATAAGTATACATAAATGACTATAGTATATATACCATATACACGTACTTCTAATTTGGTCGAGGTATACTGGAAAGGTATTAAAAAGCATTCCTGTCTTAAAATTCAAATACGTGTCTTGTCTGAACTGAACCTAATCTTATCTT
Source organism: Clarias gariepinus (assembly GCF_024256425.1). NCBI lineage: Eukaryota > Metazoa > Chordata > Actinopteri > Siluriformes > Clariidae > Clarias > Clarias gariepinus. The sequence goes on from NC_071114.1 coordinate 4,258,693, forward strand.
ATTTGCATATAGAACCTATATATAATATTTGGCTTTATTCATACTTCATACTGGCTGATATTATAAGCCATCAGCAATTATCCTACTAGTACGCTTAGTATTTATAGTACTATAGTAGTTAGTTAGTATGTAGAGTAGTTAGTACTCATTGAATTAAGAATACTTCGGAAATAAACTTGAACTTTACTAAGATTAACTTAATAAAATGAACTTTACATATACTTTTTGTTGTTGTTGTTCTCCTGTCTACAGAACTTTAAAATGATCGGTTTTATCTCTGAACTGTGAATTGATTGTTTGACTATCGACCTGACCGCTTGGTTCCAGAACTGACCTATGACCTACTGTAATGTATGGTCTTGACACCTAAAGGCTAACAACCTGAAGCAAAACATTTATTACCAAAGCCATGCATATGTTGGATTTCACGTCTCGTTCTGTTAATCTCTAGATGTTGGGGGAAAATCAATTAGATTTTTTTTCTACTTCGACAGTTCCTCCTATCATTTGCCATCCTCAGTACCTGATCTTGTACCCGACTCAACGGCACGGGTAGTTTCAGACCGACAAAACTGATCATCATCAAATATCAAATGACCACCTGATTAAATATACTGCTAAAAATAATAACAAATAAAAAAAGTATAATTTGACTTAAACGTCCCTCGTTCTATTATTATTATTATTATTATTATTATTATTATTAAAAAATGCTGTATATTTTAGCAGGTGTAAAAGCTGTACACAGTTCAATTTACATCAAAATGAGGACCAACTTTGCACTGTACAACATGGACAATAATCACTGTGACACACATCATTTCATATCTCACTTCATGTTTCACTCATACGACCGCTGCCATACCTACATAGATAGATAGATAGATAGATAGATAGATAGATAGATAGATAGATAGATACTTTATTGATTCCGTACGAAATTCCAATACATGCCATATCTTTTCCTTTAATACCCATTGTATCTTGCACGTTCCATATAATTTAAAATTTTTATTCTTTTTACACATACATACATTATTTGTATTTCATATTTTATTTTATCCTATTATAACTGTATATTCTATATTGTATATTTTACATTAATTTAAAGTCCAGTTTGCCATCTCTTACCTTTTTATTCCATTTTACATTTGCTTTTTTAGGCCACGAACAGTTGTATAAGCATTTCACTGCATGTCATACTAGGCCTATATGATTGTGTACGTGACAAATATAAATTCGATAATTTTTTCTGGTGACCAAAGTACGGATTTTTCCTTTTAATTATTCACCCTTGTGCAGTTGTTTATTCCAGCGTTCACGAACAAGCAAGCAAACACATATCAAAGAACAGACGGATAAATAAATAAATAAATAAATAAATGTCGGCATGTTTAATAATTCGGATAATTTATCGACCTGTTTATTAGACATTGCTTTTTATAAGAAGTAGCATCCATCCTGGCCTGGTCGATAAATAGACATGCTGATAGTTCTGATGGCACCAGGAGAGGTACAAGATTTCGGTCGTACAAATTATCAAAAAAAAAAAAAAAAAAAAATCTGAGTGGTTACAGCTTTACCGAATGACAAAAAAAATAATAACCTATACCTGTTTATTTTTATTGTATAGGTTATATATAGGTTTATATAAGTGTAATTATATAATGTTAAGGGTAAAAAGCGGGTAAACAAGCGCATTAAAATCAATACGATAGTGAAACGTTCTCTATAACGTGTTTTGACAGAGTTAAATAGATTAGGACAATAAATATTGGCTCGAGATAATTAATTTAAGCATTGAAATCTCGCGGTTTACTAGAATGGTCCATTTATTTTATGATTCTATTTAAAAAACGTATTGTGTGATGTTTTATGGTTGAAGCTTAAGATTATATTAAGTAGGGACCTGAAGAGAGTGTTCAAGGTAATATTCGTTTAATAATTATTTTGGTGAGGCTATTATTTATGGTAAGGCTTCCCTAAATCCTAAATTATTATTATTATTATTATTATTATTATTATTATTATTGTTGTTGTTGTTGTTGTTGTTGTTGTTTTTATGGCTGTTGCTGTTCGGATGAATGTTTGCATATTATACCGTCCAGCACGTGCAATGTTTTAAAACTTTGTCAAACAAGTATAACAAAAAATAAGTATACAGTATATTTTAAATCTGACATATTTATTAAGCGCGCGCGCTCGTTTGTGTGTGTGTACATGCGTGTGTGTGCGTGCGCTTGTGCGTGTGCGTGCGCTTGTGCGTGTGTGCGTTCGTGCGCGCGCGTGTATGAATCTGCTAACACAGTAGACTCTCTATTTACATCTCGTAGTTATGTGCAATAGAACTGCATTAGGATACAACTGCAACAGAGGCTGTGCAACAGTTCTAAATGCGAGGTAAGTGCGGGGTCGGGGTGTGTATGGTCGGATGGGGAGAGAGCATTGCCGCCTTCATACATTTCATACAATACACTAAAAACATATTTTTGCCTTGTACAGTATACTTTTTTTTCACTATAGCCCCTGCAACTCTGATCTTTATCAGGAGGTTCATAAACTGTTCGTGTAACTACATTCCCTCAGGGACCACTGGCTTCCTATCACCTCCCAAAACATGAGAATGTGGATGGACTAATGAGCAAACATGATTATGGTGTCCTGCACAGACTGGGACCCCACAGTGGAGGATGTTACTGGGATGGGCTCTGGAGCTAAATTACTGTGACCCTGAGCAGAATAAAAGGGTTAGTGAAAGGAATGAGCTCTTGAGCTTGAAGTTTATTTGTGATGGACAATTCAGAAAACATTTCTCACAGAAACTTGCCAGTCTTTAAAATGTTTGTTTATAATTCAACACATATGCAAATTTAGGTATAAGCAACCTGGGCAGTCACTTAGGGTGCATCTTGCTATAAAGGGGACAGGAGGCCGGTAAAAAAGGCGCCCTGGTCAGAACTACAAGATGGTGAGGATCTGATGAGTTGAAAGTCACATGACACAACAGTCTCCCCACTGGAAGCCTGACTGGGGTGGGGGTGGGGGAGATGCTGCAGGAAAAAATCTATGGAAATGCACTCCTCTAACTTTGCATCTCAATTATTAAAGGCTACGAAATGCTATAGTGCTGTGAATATGTTTCACAGACATATTGTTGAATTTATTCTGGTTTGTGTGAACTCTGGTTTGTGTTAAACCTGGCTCCACATTACCAAGGTGAATAGGTTTGGCCTTGATTCTGAGTCAACATGCTCTTGATGCTCACTACAATAAAACATGACTACCTTACATACCATTCAACATACTGTGATTTCACTTTGTTTCACATGATAATGCACAGAGAAATGATTACAACCTTAATAGTACATTAATGACTTTGATAACATTCTTTAAAGTGACATAAAGGTTTTCTGTGATAGTACTGACTAGGTCCTGAGCTCAATAAGTCAAGAAATGTCCAGTGGTATAGACTATACAGGTATTCATAGATCTATTATGCTGATATCTTTTGTGATATATTGAGTCTTTCATTGTGCATATGCCTAGAATTAGTCAAGGAGGTTGTATAGTTCATTTGGTTTGTATTCTGTACATTTATATAAAAAGTATGTTAATATACAGTATATATATATATATATATATATATATATATATGTATATATATATATACACACACAGTCATATACAAAATTTAGTAACCCCCTTTTAATCCCATGTGTTTTTGTCTTAAAACATAATAAAAACCATCTGATTACAGCGAATCTTAAAAGCAGAAGTTTTGGCAGTTTGCTGGTCTGGTGCATTCAGATTAACAATGCCAAAAATGGAAAGACATAACTTAGCAATTGTTGCTGCACATCAGTCTGTACAGTGTTATAAAACTATTCACAAACAATTTGTTGTTCAATATTCCACAGTGAGAAGGATTATACAGATAAATACAAAAACAAAAACAAAAACCAAGAGCTACATCTTAAACCCCCAGGCCTCATCGAGTATGTTAAAATCCATAACAGAAAAAACTCTTCTGTCTAAAAAGAACATTAAAGTGTGGTTGAGATTCACAAAATTGAATCTAAACAAACCACAAAGCTTCTGGGACAAATGAGCCCAAAATGTTTGGCCATAATGCCCCAGACCACGTTTGGAAAAAATCAAAAGTCATTTTATTAGAATCACCTCACACTCAATGTTAATCACAGTGGTGGACTGGCTTACAGTTACTGTATAACTTGGCCGAAATTGGGTCATGCAATGTAACAATGAGCCATTATTTATTATTTATATAAAAATTATTTATCTTGTTCCACAGGTTTGAATAAAACAATTATTTAGTAAATTTAGAGCAAGGGGAGAGGAGTTCTTTAAAGGGAAGTTCTTCCAGGGTGCCAGACACACCTAAACTACTACTGTGTATATGGACATGCACACGTATGCACATCCAGCCTTCAATACTTAGGGTTACACTGGAAGAGAAAAGGGAAAGAAATCAGCCTCTACCACACTCGATAAAGCTCTGGTTGCTAGGAGACTGAGGAAAAGATGGATTGAGGAGGCCTAGTCGATCAATTCCACAGAAAGAAGAAAGACAGAAAAAAGAGATAAAAATGAGAGCGAGATATGCTGAGAGTGAAGTGTGTCAGAAAGCTTTAAAGTGTCAGTGTACTTTCCCAAAAAACAAAAAAACACAACAATCATCCTTCAAAATTTACCATGTGTTTTGTTCTGTAAATAAATCAGTCTTTTATTGTGTACTTTGTGGCTATTAACCAAGGTGTTTTTAATTGATCATTTCACAACCTTAATCCGACTCAGTCCTCACTCACCCAAACAGATGCCCAACAGCCAATTGATAGCAGCAAACTCACACACATACACACACCCTGCATCAAGCAGTGCTGAGTGAATCGACAAGATATTGATCCTCCCACTCGCCTCCCAGCACTCAGCTCTTGTCCTACATAGCATGGATTGTCTGATTTCTCCCCTAATATGGCTTTTATCCACTGCCAATCCTTATTTAAACTAGAAGTAGCACATTTACAGAATCAGCTTCTCATAAACACACTCTCCTACCACTTGTTGGTCCTTCCTTTCATCCTGTATTAAATTGAACAAAGCAAGATAATATATACAATGTGATTTTTAACATTTTTCTAAAAATACTATAATGGGATTTATTAATGCTACAGTAAAATAAACATTTTCTTTAAACCGAAACAGCAGTCCAATGAGAGACTTATAGGGGTTATTGGGCTACAAAATGTCTCCTTTCATATCCATTTTGTCCATAGCATTCACAACGTTGCTATGTACATGGACATGTAAAGTAACGTAATGTTTGATTTTTTTTACTTTTTTAATATTGAATAATGCATTATTAAAACAATGCTGACTATCCTTTAGTGAAATTACTCTTAACCCTCGGCTAGGCGCGGAATGAAATGGTTATTACTGGGGATATTCCCATCTGAAAAGAAGGATGGCAATAATCTTCATAATAATGGTGATACATTGAGGCATACATTTTAGCATTTCTGTGTGCATGGAATTAAAAACAGTTCAAGATTGATTATTTTCAGGAAAGATTGCATGTATGGTTCTAGTTTTGAAATGGCAGATAGTTGTGAAGTGACTGACAAAAGCATATTCTTTTGTTCTAAGCATCCCTGGGTCTTTTGTCACAGGGATAAAATGTAAATGGAGTGAGTTGATCAATAGCTTATTGATCTTTCTTGGCTGGAGTCAGAGAGAATTGAGAGAGAGAGAGAGAGAGAGAGAGAGAGAGAGAGAGAACAATGTGGGGGATGATTGTGAGATGTCTGGCTTTTGAAATCTGCAGTTTAGTGGATGATAAAAGTTTTACTAAAATTACTTCTTTTGTTTTTCTCCCTGCATAGGCTCTATGCATTTTCTTTTGGCCTTTATTGACCAAACACCTTTTTTTATCATAACAGCATACAGTAACATAGCAAGTCATCAATGCTTAAGTGCAAGATGAATTTTTTTTATACCAGGTTATACACACGTATATCTGATATATAAATAGCTGAAAGGTCATTTTGTGAAAGGTTAAATATTTAACGTACAGTTACATTTCTATGCATATAAATTTTACCATGTTTATTAATGCATAGTAAATAAAATAATCTCACTCTAAATGTTATGGGAACCCTCTCGGCTTTGCATTAGTTGGAACAGTTTACCCTGCATCAACCAGCTTAAGTTGGTTTTAGTTACTCTAACACAGGCAGAGGTCCACTGTACTTTTCCATAATAATTACATAAATGATTGTTTCCATTTGCATTATTAAACCATGCAACTGAACAGGCCACGATACATCTGTTCAGCAGTGCGGGGTGTATCAGCTCAGTTTGACAATGCATATATGGATCTAATGTGCTGTATTGCTAGTGGATATTAAGAACCAGGTGGGAATGATGCTCAAATGCACTAAACTGGCCTTCTATTGATTGCTGTGCAGGATGTCAAACATTTTAGCGCTGATCATGTCCTTTGTTAATGCCTTCCATTGCCAAACTGCCCAAGCACAAAAAATCATTTAGCCCTATATTTTCTAATAGACAGTGCCTGGAGCAGCAGAAGAACACCTTGCTATTTTACTGTGCAAGCACTCCTGCCCACCTTCCTGTTTTCCCTACATTTCTACTCTCATGTGCCTGTTCGCTGTCTCCATCTATCTTTATGGCACCTGGTTGCATCTCCTTAATGTTTCCGGACCTGGCGGTCTCCATGCTCAAAAATTCACAATAAAGCATGCTGTGTGTGTTTGCCATTTGGTAAATTGCAATCTGACAGGGCTAATAAAAACAATGTTTTCATCAGCGAAAGCGTGACAAAGTGGAAGTGAAGTTGCAATCATCCTAACAACCTTCCTGCCTTCCTTCCTCCCTGTATTCTTATCCATTACAAACATCCATCAATTCATATCTGCGATCATGGTTTGGAGGACAACATGTGGATTAATAATGTCTCTAATTTCTAAACATTTGGCCATTTATGGACCTCTCAGGCTCTACACATAATCATTAATCGTACCATTAGCTCCCATTTTCCAGTATGTCATTTCACCATTTATCATAAGATTATTTGAATAGTTGTTTATCTATTAATACCCTGGACTTATAATTAAAACTGACCCTGACATGCTAGTATAATCCCTTTATAATTATACTAGCATGTCAGGGTTTTCACAGTACAGTTGCAGTCAGATCCGTAAATATTTGGACGTTGACAAAATTATAGTTATTTTAACCACACCACATTGGATTTAAAATTAAATACTGCATATACGACCAAAACTCAGGCTCTCAGAATTTATTTGTGGGAATATACATGTAAATTGCATAAACTGTAAATGTAGAATTACAGCACTTATATTTTTACAGCAACTGTATATTTTGTAACAAAGGACCCAAAAGTAATCGGACATTTTGCTGCCATGGTTTCATAGTGGGATGGGTGTTATTCCTAAATTATTTCTTTTTTGTACCACATATAGATCATAAAGCCTTAAATATAAAATCAGTTAGAATATGTTATACTGATTCCCTCATTCCCTTATGAGGGACACTCTTGCCGATACAGGCCAGTCTTGCTGATAGCAATATGGTGGATATTTAAATGTATGATTCAGTTGCCACTGTCTATAAATTCTCATGCCATATTAAATATTACTAATATTGTCAAATACAATCAAATTAAGGATCAGCACAGATTGCAATCAATTAAAAATATTAAATAAAAATATTTTTAGGATGTCATTAACAAATATTTAAGTGTTTTAAATTACAGTAGACAGTACTGGACTCTATATAGGATTTATAGATAAAAGTAATCACCTATCTTTTTCTGATAAATCCCATCTTCTGTGTTATGGCTGGCTACAAGAAGTAGGTCTTATCTAGGGCTAGAGTTGTGTGTAAAATGCGAACCTATCCTAGAGTCCATGTGCGTAATTTAAACATATTTTAATAACCATTTAAATACCCATAAAGTAATAGTGCATTGGCACTTTTAAGTACGTTTTTCTTAGTTGATGTGTTTTTAGGCTGCAAATAATATCACCCTGAGATACAGAACAAAATTTATAATTTAAAAGGATATTTAAGCAATAAAAGGAACAAAATGACTGCAAAAGAGTAGGATGATTTTCCTGATGGCATATTCTCCACCAATCTGCGTTTCATCATATATATTCCTGTACAAGACACTGATATGTAAAAAATGTACCTACTGTAGTACGAGCTAAGTTGTGACAACTATCTACTAGTGTTTATTTTGCTAATGTAGAAAAATTTACTTGCGGTCCTATATGCTTCTTAAACATCCCTCCCCAAAATCATACGCGTTATTATGGGTTTGTAAAAAAATTATTTTAAATTTTCTTACACTCTGCTGGAGGCCTTCTTTAAGGATATTTTAATTTGGCAGCATCCATCCCTCAAATGTTGCCATGTTGTTTCATTATAGGAACAATATTTGACTGTTTTCTCCCCCAAGTATTATGCTTGCTAAGATTTTTCCACATGTTTAACAACTCCAAATAGGCTGTCATACTATATATATATTTTTTTTCTCATTAAAAAAATCTGCCTCTTGCCACTCGAGTTGCAGAGATGGTAGTCTGTCTACCAGGTTCTCTAAATCCAAGACATGAAAAGCTTTAAAAATATAACTGTCCTGATCTATGCCTTGGTATGATTTGATCACAGATATCAAAAGATCTTTGGATTCATTGCTTTTTTTTCCTGAAAATGCAGTGTAAATTGTGGGCTTTTAAAAAACCCTTGTGCATACCTTTCCAAATGAACCCCAATCAATTCAAATTGAATCTCATGGGTAAATAAGATCAACATACCGTAGTGGCTTTGTGGTTACCACTGTTGTCCAAAGACATGTCCAAAGACATGCAGATTAGGCTAAATTGGCATTCGCACATTGATTTTGCCTGTGATGATTTCGCACCTTGGCCAGGGTGTACCCTGGTCCCGCAACCCTAAGTCTCCTGGGATAGGCTTCAGACCCCCGCAACCCTGTATACAGGATAAAGTGGTATAGACGATGAGTTAGTGAATAAATGGATAAATAAGGCAAACAGTATGCCTGGCCACATATTATTTGCATGAAAAAAAAAATATATTGTTTGTATTTTTAATCACACACAGAAAATGTTATTTTATCTAACAAAATTTAATTCACTGTGACAGTAAATTCACTGTCTTTTGACAGTGGTGGGTATACAGTAGCTAAGATAACACAGAAGAGGATGCTTTATAAGCTGATAATGCCAGTGACTTGTAACAGCTAAGCTCTGGCTAGTTGGCCCATAATTCATGTGGAGTAAAAAGACGAAGCCAAAAAAGAGCAAACTACAAAAGCTTAAAATTGAATGAAATGTTAAAATTTTAAAGCAATTTTAACTTATATTAAAGTATTTCAGTACAGAATCTATAGCGTGCATAGAGATGATAAGTGGCAGTCATTGTGTCACATGATAACACAGTGTGGTTACACAGTTATTTTTAAAACATGCTATAATGAAGCAGAACCACTTAGCCACATGCCACATACTCACAGGCCCATAGGTCACAAATCGTGGAGTGCAGAGAAAAGAAAAAAGACGCACCTGTTAAGAGTGAGCATTAGTTGCTAGTCTGTGGGGGCCTGAGAGATCGGACAGTAAGCTAGCAAGGGAAGTCTAGCTAGCATTGGACCGCTTCCCTCTAATTCTAGATTAAAGTCTAGTGCAGTTTTTCAGTTTTGGCTCAGGGATCAATCAACAAGGAAACTTAAAAGTAGATAGCCTAACACCACAAATGTTTGTTAGCATTGTGCTTACAGTATAAAATAACATAGTTGATTAAAACCAATGATTAAAATTAGTTGGCAGCAAATATGACTATATTTTGTTGTTTTTGTTGACATTTGGTTCTGAGATGCTGGCATTACTGCTTCCTGGAATAAACAATAATTTAACTGTAACATCTTCATGACCACAAAATTCCAAAGTGTGGCCAATGATGAAAAAGTCTCATCGTGGTATGTTCGTTTAGTTGATCGGCTAGTTAACCACTGCTTAACTTCAAGTAAACATTTTTTTGTAAGGAATTGCCACTAGAGGGCACTGTTTTGTCTTTTTGTAGTTTTTGTTTTGCAGACTCAGTTTCCCAGAAGGCATCCCGGTCAGGTGATGCGGGATCACACCTGAACCGAGGTAGGCCATTAAATCTTCTATAAATAACTGGTTAGTCTGGGAAACTGGGTCGAGCATTGAACGTTTGTATGTACTGGTATTTATGTGGGCACTTTGTTTTGTATTTTGGGTTTTGTTTATATGTTGGTTTATTTTATATTGTTACTATGTTGCCCCATAACCACTAAGCATGTCCCAAGGCTGAGTGTGTTTGTATGTAGGTCTTTGGTGTTCAAGTGTGTGTGGAGCTGATTTAGTCGTGTGTAGTCTTAAGTTATTTCAGGTTTTGTATGTACTCTCTGTGTCCCCAGCCTCTGTGCGTCTCTGAATCTCTAGTCCCTCCGTGTCTCTAGTCTTGTCTTATCTCCGTTTCAGCTTCATGCTTAGCTTGCGTTTCGTCCTTAAGCCTGTGTTTTAACATAGTGCTTATATTTTGTGTATCGGGTATTAGAGGCTGTGTATGTCAGTTAAGCATGTGTTTCATCATAATGCTTATGTCTGGTGTGTCTTGTCATAGAGCCTGGGTATTGTTTAATTATGGGTAGTATAATTTGAGTGTGTTTGTTTCGTTCCTTTGAGATTCCTGTTTTATGTTATGATTAAAGACTTTTTTGTTTAAAAACACCCTTCTGCGCCTATGCCTGCCCTTTTCTGCCCACAGCAATAAGAGCCATTACCACCCCTGCATGACAGTTTTCAGGCAAATAGAATGCACCATGCTGTTGGATCAGGCATGTGAAAAATAAATGTCATGGGTTTTATTCTTCCCATGTAAAAAAAAAATTGTCAATGCAACCCTCTTATTTTATCCAGGCTCGGGACCGGCACTGCTGTGGATGGAGTTTGGCATTGAATTGGAATTAAACCCTGGCCTTCCACATGGCAGGCAAACCAACCTGTAAGCAACCAATGCCCTTGTTAACCATTCACCACTTTTCTATAATTTCATTATGTCTTTTATCAAGTAATCAGAGACTGTGTTTCTGTCTATCAGGCAGCCTTGATCTCGAACCCTCTAGGCAGTGATCATCTTATTTTTTTCCCAACCACCTATATGTAAGTACCCAGCAATAAAGTAAAATAGAAACAAAGTGCTGATGAAAAAACAGCACTGCATAGGGCTATGAAGGACGAGTTGATGGGCTGATAGGGTTTGCTAAGTTTTCTTGCACCCTCCATGTTGTAGAGAAGGACACAATATTTAAATGATCAATGAATGTAAGCACTATAATAAGTTTGCTAAAATGTTTACAACCACTAGCTTGGTTATAGTGAACAAATATGAACATGTATGCACAAAATAAGAAGAAATTTGGATGTGATAAAAAATTGAGTGAATTTCTTTGTATAGTGGGTGCACAGTGGTGTAATGTACTGCACAGTCGCCTTGCATCCTAAGGGACCGGGTTTTGTTTTCCGACCAGGCTCAATTCCTGTCTCTGTATGCCTGGAGTTTGCATGTTCTCCCTGCGCTTGGTGGGTTTCCAGGTGCTCCGGTTTTCTTCCACAGTCCAATGACATGCAGATGTTCCCAAATTGCCGACAACTGTATGTGAATTAGTGTGTGAGTGTGTGTATAATTGTATGTCCTGTGATAATTTGGTACCCTGTCCTGGGCGCACCCCGCCTCATGCCCTAAGTCTCCTAGGATAGGCTCCAGGCCCCCGTGACCCTAAATATAGGATAAAACGGTATAGACGATGAGTGAGTGAATGCTTGCATATTGCTTGTTGCATGAGGCCTATTGGATCTCAAATTGCATACTTATGTAGTGTTCCAAACTGGTATTTAGAAATTTAATTTTCTCGTCTATTTAATTTTGAAATACTGATCTTGAACTGGGTTAGCACTGAGCCCTCCAGGGTCGAGGATTCGATTGCCACCTTGTGGAGTTTGCATGTTCTCTCCGTACTTGGTTGGTTTCCCCTGTGTACTCCGGTTTCCTCTCACAGTCCACAGACATGCAGTTGTGTGCCCTGCGATGTATTCGCATCCTGTCTAGGGTGTACACCACCCTGTGCCCCAAATCCCCTGAGAGAACTTCCATGACCCTGACCGGCATAAGTGGTCCAGAGAATGAGTGAATAATTAAGTGAATGAGTGTGATCTTGAATTGTCCTCAAAAGCTACCAAAAATTTTGTTTTATACACTATCTTTCTGTATTTTTTAGATTAGGAAATAATGTTGGATGTCAGGTCATAGTTGAGGCTTATGATAACAATAATGAGTAATGAGTATGTAATATCACTCTGCATGAAATGACCAAATTCTAATCCTACATTCTAATCCTTTGGCTCAGGATATTGTAGCTCTGATGTGCCATCTAGTGGATGAAACTCTCCACATACACAAAATCTATGCTAGCAAGTATGATTAAATATGGGTTCAATAGGAAAAATAGACTAAAATTGTTAAATATAAATGCAAATATTACATATACTGGATATCTAAATGTTGAATCTATGATCATTCTCTTTCATGGTCTTTTTGTTACCCAGTGGTGTTGTTGAATTTGTATACTGTATATATTTATATATTACGTTACCCAACATAACATAACCTCTAGTTCAATCAGTTCATTTCCTAATTTGTAAATGTATAATTCTTTTTTCACATACTATATTCTACATTCTACATTATATTAATGTTTTGTCATTAAGGTGTTTCCTAAGTAGGTTAGGTTATAAATAAGCAAGTAGGTGTGGTACCTTTCAGTGGAGTTAAAATTTAATCTTAATGATTCAATTTCATTTATTTTTTTAAGAGTCTTCTACATGGTAGAACTTCCATCTCGGTTTATATTCCAAATCAGGAAAAGCCAGTTCAGAAATGTTTTTTAATCTAAATGTTTTTATCCACATGGATATGAAATTATTCAGTTCACTCTTGTGTAGACAAGTGATTAATATCCTATGGCCAGGTATTAAAAGGTTGTTTTAAGAAAACATTATATTTGATTAGTCATTGTCACTGATGCGTTAAAATCTGTGCCAAACAACATTTCCCAGAATGCAGCAATCGCTCAAACATAGTTGATGAGACCATCAACTTGTTCTAGTTCACCTGATTGTTAATGTAGAGTCAATTGCCTGGGTCACATTACTAATTCTTATTCTCATGTTTGTTTTGGGTCATGTCTGTTGCAGGGACAAACTGACCAAATAATTCTTTTGATTGACTGCCTTTATTAAAGTTTTGGCAATTTGCACTTGTATCCTCACATCCTTTTTTTACAGTCATCCAAACAAATTATAAAATCATAACCATCAACATAAAAACAATAATATTAAAATAAGAGATATAAATCCGATTGCATTATTTTGCATGATTCCACTGGCTCAGTTGACCACATCTGGAATTATATTTATCTATTTACAAAGTGTCCTTTTGTTTATTTGAGTCTCCTTTTGATGACATGCAGCAGCAAAGTGATCAAACTTTCTTCTCATATCTTCTTGAGACTCCTTTTGTGTTCTCATAAACAGGGTTCTCTAAAAAAAAACATTCACACATACATTTCTTTAAATGTCTTTTTATACGGTCAGTTATGCACAGAGGACAAGTAACTTGCTCTGCAAATATGTTTCGCACACATCAGCTTTATAACCACAAGGTGCTCTACAGGATGCTGTTTTATCTGAATTGGACACTTCACCAGAGCCTGAGTCATACCACATACCTCCTACACATGTTAGTGCAGAAAGAAAGAGCACCCCTAGCCTCTAACAGCTGCTGTGCATCAACTCCAAAACAAACAAACAAAGAAAAAATAAAGAAATGGAATTATTATAAACCTATATTATAAGAAAATTTTAATAATTTTTTAATTTTTGATTGTAGTTTCTAGATTGTCATAATTATTTCATTTTCATAAAGTTTAAGGGTGTTACTCACCAGTGTTACACAAATTTTCAGTTTCTTCCTTAGAAACACTTATGGGAGAACATGTGCACACCTGATTATTCATGCAGTTATCCAGTTCATTATGTTGCAGCAACACGATTCATAAAATCATTCAGATACAAGTTAAAAGCTTCAATTGAAATTTCATTATTAAATATCAAAATGGGAAAATGTGATCTCAGTGTCTTTTACAGTATTGAGGAAGGTTTTGGTTTCAGATGCACTGGTTTGAGCTTCAACCCTTGAAAACTGGAAAAACATCATCTAGTCTTTGTCCAGCCTTCAACAATCCAGTTTCAGGCAGTCTGTGGCCACTGTAACCTCAGATTCCTGTTCTCATCTGACAGGTATTTACCCCATGTGCTCATTTCCTGTTGTACATTGTCACAGTTAGATGTGTTGTGCACTCCAAGACGCGTTACTTTTTCCCACAATCATAAAGAATGTTTATTTGATTATCTTATCCTGGCTCTGAGCATAAACCATTCTGGCCATACGTTTCTAAATTTTCTCAACAAGGTCTGTTACATTGACAGAATCGGGAGTATACTTGTTCTTCACACCGTTCTTCACACTGTTTCTAAACACTGAATAACGTGTGTGAAAAACAAGCACATCACAAGACTCAAATGTCAAACTATGCTCAAAGTAGCTAAGATCAGATTTTTTTAATAACTGAAGGGCTCAAAATGTAGTTCTATGATTTCAAGAAGTGCCCTGCTGCGACATAATGGGTAATTGAATATTTGCATAAACAACAGATGTATAAGTGTTCCTTTAAAGTGCCGGGTGAAGGTATAATACATGTATTTTTATCATGCAACATACATTGTATTTTTACTGATTAGCAATAAACAAATAACAGTATGTTAATACACTAAGGATCCTGTGCAAATCTGTAATAAATAAAAATAAAAATAAAATGTAACTGAGCACCTGCAAGTTGGTCTTATCATTCTGTATATTATGGTAAGAATGTTTTCTTTAAGATAAAAAAGCAACTATTTTGTTAACAATATAATAATAAATATTTATTTTTGTTATATAGCTATTTTTATAATGATAATAATTATTATTATTTACAAATATACAGAATAATACATTGTGTACAGGTATTGGTTGTGTATTCATTTAATATCAATTATGTAATGCATTTTTAGAGAAAAAAAAAGTACAACCTCTTTTAAATTTTTAGACATTTATCGGGTGCTAAAACTGAATTATGGCGTTATGCGCAATGTGCAGTATTATGTTTCCTCTAAGTATGTTAGTAGTCACTAAATCATGTGATCGTCAGAGGAGACTGAGTATTCCGGCAAAGGGGTCGCCACAGCGGAATATCCAGTCCGCACTACAACTTGGCACAGGTTTTACGCCGGATGCCCTTCCTGACGCAACCCTCCCATTTTATCCGGGCTTGGGACCGGCACTGCATCCAGTGGTTGGGGGGTTTGGGCACTGGCTGGGAATTGAACCTGGGCCTTCTGCATGGCAGGCGAAACACCTACTGTACCACTGAGCCACCAGGAAAACAATATGTTTAACTACATGAACTGAACAAAATCTTGTTGCAATAATAATGTTTGAATTTTTCTGTATTGCAATTTGATCTGAATCAAAAAAAAAAACTTACAGTATTTACAGTGCTTGAAATGTTTGGCACTGCAATTTATTGTGGTAGTATAATTAAAATAAAAATGTAATTCAAGCTTTTAAATTAATTGCAAAAAATTTACATTATTAAATTGCTGTTCAAAAATATTTTTGAACAGCAATTTGATAATGAACACTTATATATTAAGTGTTAAAAATACCATCTTAAATAATTTTCAATGTCATAAATTCAGGCAGCAAAAATTCAAGGTAGGAAAAAAAAAAACATGCATTAAAATACAGGTAGAGAAAAAGTCAGGTCTTCACATCCGGGATATCACAGGAAGAGTAATGGATTGCTGATTGCTGCGGTCCGTGCCGCAGTGTACTTTAAAGTGTGCTTCCTGCCCCTTGTGCTGTCCCCTTCTCAGGAACTACTTACCGATCGGAGCGCAGCATTTCTAACGAACTCGCTGGGTTGCCAGTTAAACGGAACAAAAGACTTTTCATGCGCTAAAAAAGTCCCTCCGTCGTAATCGCTATGTTCAATGCAAACCCGGCGCTCCTTCACCTTCTTTGATAGTGATGGTCTTCTTCTCCCCTGAGCTCTGTAATATACAGTCACCTCAGTTACAAGGTGGGGTTAATTCCCTCAACAGAAGCAGCAACAAACATGCTGTTACCCTCAGCTGAATTAATATTACGCATAAATAAAGGTAACAATAACAACTTAGTAATAAACAAAAACCTACGGATAGTACAATGTTTAAATAGCATTCTGTTTTTTGAAAAACGTAAAAAGATACTTAATTTAATGCAACGCAAATGCTCTACAACATTTTAGTTTTGGCTATTATTTAAGCATTGAGGGGTTTATTCTGAGGCTTAACTGGCAACCCGTCGAGTTAGTCAGAAGTGCAGCATTTCGAGCTGCAGGTAGTTCCTGAGAAGGGGACTGCACAGGGGCCGAAGGGCACACTTCAAAGTACACTGCGAAACAAACCGCAGCAATCAGCAATCCATTACTCTTCCTGTAATATCCCGGATGTGAAGACCTGATTTTAAATGCTTGAATTACATTTACATTCGAAATATATAACCACAATAAACTGGAGTGAATTTTTTTTTTTTTTTTTAATTTCTGTAAGGATTTTTTTTTTTTTCAATTCAGATCAAATTGTAGATCAAACATTTTTACTGCAACAAGTTTTTGTTTAGTTCATGTAACTCAACATACTATTTTGCACTATTTACATTTAGGCATTTCAATTTAATTTTTCTATTTTATTTGTATAGCGCTTTTAACGATTGTCGCAAAGCAGCAATTTGGCAGACGCTCTTATCAAAAGTTTGAAGTTTCCCCTCATTGGATAGATGCTTACACTGGGTTACTAACTGCCATCAGTCAAACACAATTGGGAAGTTTTTTTTGGCATTAGTCCAAGTATACATGACAGATACGTCATGAGTCGTCGTTTAAAAATTGTAAACGATGACTCAGCTGTACAGACATCTAGATGAAGTTCATTCCCCCAACTAGGTGCCAGAACAGAAAAGACTCTGGATGCATGTCTTCCTCGATCCCTGGGAAATGGGGTGAGGAGGCGAGCAGTGCTGGAGGGAATGTGGTGCGGTGCGTGGTGTGATTAGAGCTGAGAGGAAAGTGGGTGCTGGGCCATTTTTAGCTTTGTAGGCGAGCATCAAGGTTTTGAATTTGATGTGGGCAGCTACAGGAAGCCAGTTCAGGGAGCGGAGGAGTGGGGTGGTGGTGTGGGAGAACTTGGGAAGTTTGAAAACAAGATGTGCAGCTGCATTCTGGATCAGCCGCAGAGGACGAATGGTGGACAGAGGCAGACCTGTCAGAAGTGAGTTGCAGTAGTCCAGTCTTGAAATAACTTGAAGACTTCTATTATACTTTCATAGCTATATATATTTTTTATATTGGACTGTGTATACGTTTTTTTTAGGCCTCTCTGTACTTGTAAGTGTATTTTTATTGCTTTGATATCAATTAGTATAGTCATTTGTAGCCTGATGCGACTAACCTGAGGCACCTGAATGGTTGATTATCGAGACGTGTTGCTAGATAGAAACAAACTTTTAGCTAGTGGTTGGGATTAGTGGCATTAAATTTATTTCAGAGGACCAACTCTCACTTACTCACTCATCATCTACTGTATACCGCTTTATTCTGTATTTTGGGTTGCGGGGGGCCAAGAAGAACCAACACTATAAGAATTATTTAAAACCCAACCCCATCTGTAGTGAGAAATATGTCTGGATAAATCTAGAGACTTAAAAGCAGGTGTACTTAATTTTTCTCATAACTGTATAAATACTCAATGTTTTCTTATTGAAGAATGTCTTCATTCTTAAAAAACACGAGCAGAGGCAGAAATCTCAAATTACTGGTCATCCGAAAGAAAAATTAATTATAAAAAAAAAAAAATTGGAAATAGCACTCAAGCAAAAGTAATGACAATTATATCAATAAAGATGGACTAGTAGGTTATAACCCAATTGCATTATTTATAATTTAGGGCTCTCTTGTCTACCTTTGGGACGAGATTCATATTTATGTGGTTTCAGAGTATCCATTTGTTTATTTGCATATCCTTTTGATGGCATGCTGTGGTGAAGAGATTGAGCTTCTTTCCTGTGTTTCATTTTGGCTTCCATTGTGTTTTCATAAACAGGGGCCTCTAAAAAGAGACACACATTTATTAAATATTATTATCACATACGTCTTTTTACACAGAAATGTACTGAGGTCTGATGATCGAGGACTTGCTCTGTAAATACGCATTGCACACCAGCTTTGTAACCACAAGCAGGCTACAGTATACCTTGTTTCATCTTAATTAGACACGTCACATCTGTGTGTGACTCATTGTGCACACAACCTACACATGTAGATGCTCCAGCTTAACACAAGAAAACACAGACCTGACCTCAAACAGAAAATTTCCTCTGCTTGTGCATGACTCTTTCACATGCAACTTTGGTAACTGAGCATACATTCATGCTTGCCTTCACTATTTTTTTTTTCTGTGGGAACCCATAAACTCTAGAACAAAGGGTTTGCCATTTTGGAAAAGTTTCTATGTGATCCAAGAAGAACCCATTTGGAAAGCAAGAATATGTTCTATACTGGTATTCTGTATGACAAAATTGGCATCAGTGCAGTTTGTCTGTTTGTAACTGGTTTAACATGAAAATAGGATATTAGCACCTTTTCTTCTTCTACATATGACTGTTGTGATGATCCCAGTTGTTATAACCATGGCACAACCCACTGCCAAGGCTACCCAAAGCCACAATGGAAAATCCTTGTGAGTTTCAGAGACTGAAAAAAAGAGAAGAGGAATACTGAATACCCAATAATGTTCCAAAATTATTTATTTCAGAGTCAGTTAGTTCCAACAAGGTTATATAATTTGGACAAAAATCATAAAGTAGTTAGGGTATAAAAATAAAGTGGGTCAAAATTGTTATAAACTGAGAAAAGGATGAGAATACAACAATTTTGGGTGCAACCAGGTAATATTATTACTCCTTATTATCCTGTTTTTTGTTTGCTGTAAATATTCTGGTTACAGAATTAACTTCATAACTCATAGAACCAGTAATAAAGTAATAATAATAATAAAAATAAAAATAAATAATAATAATACAATTATTTCCGTCTTTCGGTACTTTGGGTCTGATGCCAGTAAATCCCAAGAAATTAGAGCAAAGCCTGCTTTAAAACCAAGCAATAGAAACTTAAGTATTTAGTGTGGCTAGTCCATTTTACTGTGATAGTTTTATCACAGTTAAATGGACTAGCCACACTAAATACTTAAGTTTTTATTGCTTGGTTTTACGTTCTATCACCCACAAGTTTTGTCAGCCACAGACGCATGAAGTAAACTTTACTCCCACCACTAAACTTTCTTTCAGACCCCACAAAATTAATTCCAGTAACAGTTACTGTGAAGATTTGTACGTAATTCATCATTATAATTATTATAAGTCTGCACCCCAAAGTCTTAGCCCCACTCACTCACTTAAAAGGCCATTCTCCACAACCGGAACAAAAATACCACAGAAAGATGCAAGAACGAAGAGATAACATCTACGAAAACAGTGCACTGCTGGCCAGATCGATCTGCTTAAAGCTTTCTCATAACCTAGTTTTGTTAACCTGCACTATTTCATGATAAAGAAATTGCAGAACGGTCATTCTAATGCTCAGAATGGCTACTCAATCAGCAATATCATGTGTAATATTGATTAACAATAACATGTGCAATATCAATTAGCAATATCAATTAGCAGTAACATGTGCAATATCAATTAGGTATAACGTGTAATAACAAAACAACAATCTTTTAAAACATCAACTAACAATATCATTTGGCGATGTCATTTAGCAATGTCCTGTGCAATATTTCTCGTCACGGTTGCTATGTGTCTTACAGTATGTCTAATTTGTGCATGAACTACTTTTATAACATCATATAGTCATCATAATAGCCAGTGGGCTAGACACCCAGGCTCTTCAGCAACATGTTATTCTGTAGGCAGCGTTTCCTGTCTGGGAGTTCTGAGCTACTGTTATCTCAGCATTATCATGTATGTTATCCAGGCGTTAAAGTTCTGAACATCTGTTTAGTGGTATAAGTTTTCCCCAACGTGTGTTTGAATCCTACAGCTCTAGATCTGTGGGTGCGTGTGGTGTTTAAAGGATGCATTCCATCAATTGTCAATCAGCGTAAACAAATATATATTTTTTTACTGTCAGGATATTTAGACACATCTTAAGGAATTTATGGCAATAAAGTTAACATATTATTGCAATAAATGTAATATATTATTATTAAATATATAATAAGAAAGTTTGCCAATTATACTTTTTATTCCTATTGACCAGCAATTCTGCTTCTTTGAAATAAATGTCAAAGTAGCAACAATATCGCTACAATTACGGAACTAATGCCTACTCACTAATGACTAAGTTCCATAATTGTATTTCATTTATTAAAATCTTGTAATGGAAAACACCATATATTCATGATATAATTACTTACTAGTTTAGTTATTGTCAAAAAATTATAATTTTATGTACAATACCAGTCAAAAGTTTGGACGAACCTTACAATTTGATGTTTTTTTGTGATTTATTTTTTTCATTCTGGAAAAATACTGGAGATTTCTAAACTATGAAATAACACATATGGCGTTAGGTAATTAAGTAACAACAACATTCAGTTTTTTAAGACATGAAGGTCTGCTGTTCTGGAACAGTTCTTGCAAGAACAGTATTGTGTCGACTGCATTTGTAAACCCATCAAGGTCCATGATGAAACTGTCCCTCATAAAGACCTTCCCAGGAAAGCAAGACCAAAACTTCCCTCTGCTACAGAGGAGAGTATGAGAGTATGCTACTATGTTGTATGTTGTAAAATGTTGTAAATAATTATTAAAATAAAATGAAAAAATCACAATTAAAACTTTAAAGGACAATTATTAAAGGCAAGACGAGTTGAAGCGCAGTGACATGCTAAACCCTGCAACAGAAGATATCACTAAGATAATGTAATAACCTAAAGCTCTGTAACTACCTAAAGTACATGGAATTAGTTTGTGTAGAAAATCTTCCAAATAATGCAGCAAAAACTGACTATAAAAGGCAACATTTTACCACAAGGTGTAGATGAATTTGTTGTACTGATATTCAGAGGACTCTCTGTGGGTGAATCTGCAAAAGAGAAACATGGTAATATGAGATAGGTAGTTAGATATAAGATATAGTGTAGCTAGTGGAAGATGCTGTTGTGTGATATTCATCAAGATCAAATAAATTCTAATTAGATATTTATAGGAATAATGAAAGTGTATGTAACCAATTGTTTCCAAACTTTTTTTTTGTATGTGTTTGAGTTTCTGAACCCCAAGCCTTGACAACCCTACATTTATCATTTAGAACTATGACATATCCATAACCATACACATAAAAAATGTTATACTGTACATAACTCATTTTTGTCTTGTAAATAGTGGATTTAAAAGAACTGAGAAATTTGCCCATTTATGTTAAATGACCAGATTTCCTACTCTATAGTGCAGCATTTGAAAGTATAAAATAAAGACAAAAAAGTGACAATCTTTTTATATGTGGCTTGTCTGAGTGTGACTCCCAGTACAAACGTCTCATCTGAAAGGTAAATTTTGATCTTGCTTTCCTGGTAGTATTGTCTTTATAAGAGCCAGTTTTATCATGGTGCTTGATGAGTTTTGGAAACGCACTTGACAGTACTGTTCTATATATATAGGTGAGCTTCATTGTCTACTTTTTGTATATATATTTTTGTTGTTGTTGGACTTTCGGAGGAGTCGCCACATTAGCCATCCATTACACACAACTTGGCACAGGTCTTATGCCAGATGCCTTTCCTGACACAACATATAAGGTAGCGCAGTGGCTCAGTGCTTAACACCGTTGCCTTGTACCTCCAGGGTGCGGGTTCGTTTCCCGGCCTGACTCGATTCATCTGTGTGCTTGGAGTTTGCATGTTCTCCCTGTGCTTGGTGGATTTCCCTCCAAAGACATGCAGATGAGGCTAACTGCTGCTCCCATATTGCACATGTAATTTTAATAAATTAATTTTGTTTGTTTATGGTGTTAATTTGGTTTGTCTTAGCTAGTAAGGTGTCTTAGTCTTAATTTATGTAATCTGTAGCCCTTTAATCCTAGAGGAAAATTTTTATGTTTCACTATGTACTGAACTGTATATATTGTAGTTGAAATCACAATAAAAGCCTCCTTGACTTTTAACTTGACACACACACACACACACACACACACACACATATATAGTACTTACAAATAAACAGGTTACATCCATTGCTGCTTTTTTTGATCAGTAGAGGAATATCCAGTGTGACCTCACAAAAATACAATCCACTGTCACTGACAGTAACATTTCTAATAATTAAATTTGAAGCATTCCTTCCTTTTTCTTTAAGGTAACGACTCGAGCCATTCATTGAGATGAATTTAATCATATGGTCAGTAGAAATGTTGTTATAATACCAGTTCACTTTGGGCCCCATTAAAACATCTGAAGGAAAAGAGCACTCGATGGTTGTGTCTGATCCTACACATGCGCTAACCATGCTTGGTACCTTAGGTTCAATAAGTATTTCCTGAATGCTGGTGTTAATTATTGCTCCCACTGTAAAGAAAAACAAAACACAAGAAATTACAGTTATTATGGTTTAGGGAATAAAATTTACAAAAACAAACAACCAACCAAAGCAGAATAAACGTGTAGTCGAAATAGATAAATAAATACGGCTGTGATGTAACATGATAAATATTTATGATATGAAATGAACTAAATAAAAAAAAATATATAAATAATTTTTCATTTAAAAAATGAAAGGATTTTAACATTAAACTCTAATCAGTACTATAAGTATAACAGCTTGAAATAAAATAAATAAATAAATATTGAGTTATATACGTCACATTTAGTAGTTTCTTTTCTAGTGTGTTTAAACCTAATATTTTATCAATAGTTTCTTTGTTTAAACAGTGCCTAGGGAAATAATTTGCTTCAAAAATTTATAATAAAAAAATTACTGAATTAAAATGTTTACGCTTTACCTAACAAATATTACAAAATTTTAATCTGCGAAATACAGATCATGTTGATTGATAAAGGGAAAGCATACAGGATTCCCAAGGAAAACACAAATCCTCTAAGACTTTCGAAGAATAAGGTAAACTTTAGAAACCTATTAATTATTTAACATTTGCCTATAGAACAATAAATAGTTAAAAAAAATTAAAAATTGAAATTTGCATTTTTTTATTTGTTTGCTGTCTTTCAGCTATAAAAGTGAGAACGTGAGTAAACATAATTGTGAGTTGGGGTTTGAAAGCCATAAAAATAAAGCAATGCTAAGTTTACGTGAATGGTTAAAGAGTACGAACAAATAACCAATAAATATACACTCAGTAACCACCCAACAAAACATATATAACCTAGAAATTTAACTTTTTGCCTTTTGCATGATGGATTTAGTTGCAAGTTACCGAAGCCACTTAAAAAAACATTGTAAAAAATATATATATTATATCAGTATGAACATAAAATTTCTGACCTGTGAGCAATAGCATAAAATTCATGATAAATAAGTAGTCCACTCTTCTTGTTAAAAGTAGTTTACCCAAAATGTCAGATCTCTTTTACAGGAGCAAAGTAAAGTACAGGGGAGATGTTTTGTGCGTCAAAGGAGTTGCACCCCTACAGGACTGAAAAACCTGCTGTAATAAATGTATGTGAAAGTTTTGTGTTACACACTAGTTTTTGATGTCAAAGCGGTGTAAGGCTGAGGGTTGAGTTATATCGCTCATGTGAAAGCCTGCTGAAAATTTAAAACGAGAAAGGATGTGAGGAGGAAGTCAGTGCACTGAGAAACCACTCAAACCACCAGCACAACTATGAATCAGGCATGAAAACAGAAAAGGAAAAAGTGTGAAAGAAAAACACGTGGAAAAAGGTCCACAGGGTTTATTAGTGTGTTTAATATATAACTTAAATAGAGTTGACACTACGATATGGTAATAAAATAGAACTACAGAACTTGTTTAAGTCAGCACAATGAAAAGCACAATGTCAAAACAGGTCAACCACATAAACACCAAGCAAGAACCAAAAACTATGTAACATTTGCATGTTGTTGAATGTGAAACTCAGATGCACATGTCATTTATCAAAAGAAAAAAAAAATGTAATTTCATCTTAAAACGCGTGTCTTAAACTCACGCAATTCAATCATATATGGGTTAATATCACTATAGTGCGTTATGTCATCAAAATACTATAGTTATCATGAAGGTTGCAAAATAATGAATTTTTTTCCCTCATTTTATGCCACTTTACTCAGTTTAGTGAGTGTTTAATTTTTTTTTAATAGTGTAAGACACGCATGTCGGAGCAAATGAGAATCATGAGGTCAAAGGAACTGCCTGAATAAGTCAGAAACAGATCTGCCCACGGTTACAAAAAAATTCTGCTGCACTTAAAGGTTCCTAAGAGCACAGTAGCCTCAACAATCCTTAAATGGAAGACGTTTGGGACGACCAGAACCCTTCCTAGAGCTGGCCGTCCGGCAAAACTGAGCTATCGGGGGAGGAGAAGAGCCTTGGTAAGAGAGGTGAAGAAGAACCCAAAGATCACTGTGGCTGAGCTCCAGAGATGCAGTTGGGAGATGGGAAAAAGTTGTAGAAAGTCAACCATCACTGCAGCCCTCCACCAGTCAGGGCTTTATGGCAGAGTGGCCCGACGGAAGCCTCTCCACAGTGCACAATAAAAACACCTGAAGGACTCCAAGATCGTGGGAAATAAGATTTTCTGATCTGATGAGAACAAGATAGAAGTTTTTAGCCTTAATTCTAAGCAGTATGTGTGGAGAAAACCAGGCACTGCTCATCACCTGTCCTGTACAGTCCCAACAGTGAAGCTTGGTGGTGGCTGCATCATGCTGTGGGGGTGTTTTTCAGCTGCAGGGACAGAACGACTGGTTGCAATCAGGGGGAAAGATGAATGCGGCCAAGTACAGGGATATCCTGTACGAAAACCTTCTCCAGGGTGCTCAGGACCTCAGACTGGGCCAATGGTTTATCTTCCAACAAGACAATGACCCAAAGCACACAGCTACAGTAGAAGGAGTGGCTTCACAACAACTCTGTGGCTGTTCTTGAATGGCCCAGCCAGAGTCCTGACCCAAACCCAATTGAACATCTCTGGAGAGACCTAAAAATGGCTGTCCACCAACATTTACCATCAAACCTGAGAGAACTGGAGAGGATCTGCAAGAAGGAATGGCAGAGGATCCCCAAATCCAGGTGTAAAAAACTTGTTGCATCTTTCCCAAAAAGACTCATGGCTGTATTAGATATACATTTACTTCAAGTGTTTTTCACACAACTGCTTTTGGTGTGTGTAGTGACATGATTGTGTAACGCAGATCGGTTAGCTTGCTAGCTAACATGGCGGAGCTCGAGCCTTTGTAACGTAAACAAGTGACGCGAGTTTTGTTGTTTTGGGTGGTGATGAGATTTTATTAAAAGAACATATTTAGGATAAAATAACATTTTTGGGAAGATGTTAAATATTTTTAACTATAAAAAGCCATTCATTGTGACACAGTTTGATTAACATTTGTATATTTGTGACGCGAGCTTTTTTTAATCGGATGAGGTTTGAGTCGCTGTAGTGATTCAGCAAAAAATAAGGTTGGGTAAGAGTTTTTAAGGCTATCTATGAAGTCAGAATTTTTTTTTGCTGTTTCCTCATAGTCTTATGTTTAAGCCATTAGTTTTCCATTACTGTTACGCCAACAGTTAGTTTACGCTACTATAGTTCTTATATTATCGTTTACGCCTACACACTAGACAGGTCCTTTCCTGCTTGTAAAAACTCCTGTCCAATGACTCAACATATCGACGCCTGACTGCTCTTACCGTGATTGGTCAGCTGGTGTTGCCTAAATCTCTACACCAGCAGCTCTGAAACAACCTTTTGGGGTGAGGAAACAACCTAAAACTTAAAGCCGTCCTGTGAAACATTGAAGCCTTTAAGCCATTTCACAATGTTAAATGTAACTGTAATAAGTTTTATATATGCTCACAATGTGCTGTTTCTTGATTTCACCAAGTTGCTAAAGAAAAACGACATGGGCACTACATTTAGAAACACTTCCTGTCAGTCCTGTGTAAATCTATAATTTTGCAAGTTTTCGGGAAAGAGTTTTCACAAAATGTCGCCATTTTGCAGTGTGCTTGAGCTTAAGAGATGTGAAGGGGTTAGCAGGTGATGAACCACCCTGAAATTTTAAGTAAGATGGTGCCATTTTGTCCCAAGGATGTTTAACAGTGTTACATAAAACTGTGATAAGTAAAAATACAAACCAATAAATGTGCTGTTTATTAATGCCACCAAGTCACTGATGTATTTTCTTAGAATAAAGAAAACAGTAAAGAAAAAAAAATCAGGCTTGAAGTCAAGTTGTCTGGTGTTCAATCCTATAGAATGGTGCTATCCATAAAACTGAAACACAGACTTGAATGTTGTGACCCTTCCTCTTTATTTTTATTTATTTATTTTTCTTGTCACCTGATTAATATTGAATTTGATCTAAAGCCCAACACAAACAGTCCTTACACACAATGTAGTTTGGTAGAAAATGTAATTTCCTTATCTGAATGCAGTGAGGTCTTGAGGGGGGCCAAGTCTGACATCCGAAAGTAGTTCCACATCATTTTTTTCTGTTCCCTGTTTTGTGATCTTCACTAAACCCACAGTTTCACTTCAGGTTTTGGTGGGAGGAGGACTTGGAAATGCCAGACTTTCTGCTATGTGATTATGAATGTGTCAAGGATTGTGTCTAATGCAACACTGTTGCATGCAGGCTTCTGTGTGTTCTCTTGTGCTTAACTTGATCGCCTTTGAGGGTGTTTCTTGATATGATGCATGTGAAAAGAGTGACACCAGGTTCGCAGGTTCTACTCTTCCTGTAGTTGTGGTATGCAGCAGAGCATGGCTGATGGTACAAAATAATCTGTGGTTTCTTTTATTTTTAATAAATTTGTGTGTCAGAAATTGATGTCCACCTTGTCATTATTATGGGAATTACTACTTTGAGGAACTGGTTAAACAGTGACATCACTTCCATTATTTTGTCTTTCATCAATTGAGGTTCTAACAACGTTAGAGGTAAGTACATTAAGTTCTAAGCACACACACACACACACACACACACACACACACTATCAGCAGAGGATGTGGCCTAAGACACCATTTATCACCCATCTACGATGTCATCCTTTCATCACTCGAAAGGCAGTTTCACAGTCCTTCATACCTTGACTCAGGTAAACACTTAGATGAAACTTTTTCTTATTTTCGCTCTCTAGTTCCTTAGCATTAAAGGGCAATGTATCAGAATACATTTATCACATAATTACAGGAGGGTTTATAACCCCCACATGTTCTAACAGCTTGCAAAAAAGACAGCACATAAAAGAAATAGTGCTGATATTGCGGATACTGATCAGGAGAACCGCACAGACTCACCACAGTACATGACTTACTGAATTGCTTGAGCATATGATTGGCCTGTGGGGGAAACTGCTGAGCTAGTAAGGTCTTACCTCAGTCATAGGATGTTCTCGGCTAACATCAGGTACTTAATTCACTGGTTTCTGTGGGCCTCATTTATTAAGTGAAATTTAGTATAGTAAAACTTTCATCCAAATTTACAAACCTTCTTAGAAATGTCGATTCTCCTGAACTCATGGGTGCATGTATCATGTGTATAATATGTTAATATGATAATATATTATCATAAAAACATAAAAACATAAACATGCAACATGGATGACATTTAAACCCCTTTAAAGGATGTTTTCAAGCACCTCACACAGGTAAACTGCTATTGTTCAGTATGTTTAGGCACTCTCAGCACCTGGCGCTCAGGCATTTTTGATGCACACATGCACCTTTCTTGATGCCAGATGAAAAGCAGAAGGGCATTTGTCATAGAAATGTGATTTCGGGTTGCAGCACACTAGTGACAATGGAATTTTAAACATACCAGATTGGTTATTTATGAACTCAGAGAGTTGGCCATTCATACTCAGAGAGTTTAACTGTGTAAGACAGAGGAGCCCCTTAAAGCACACCTGAATATAATTTAAGGTACCATTTTTACAACAACAACAACAACAAAACCATTTCACATATTCACTTTAACAGCAATTAAATGGTAAGTCATTAAAGAGAGGTAAGACTGAAAAAAAAAATACAATAACTATAGAATCAATTTCAGCTGGTCTTGTGTACAGGAAACACACTTTCAAAAGCAGGTCACCCACATAAAGACCAAATAAGAAACAAAACTACACAGCCCCCGCTGCGGAATATAAGACTCAGAGGCACAGACACTACTGAACCACATGAACGTAACAGAACACAATACAGAACAGAAGACTGCTATTAAACATAGTTTTTGCATTGCTGCAAAATTGTTCCCAGCAGTTAAGCAAAAAGACGTTTAGACTATGTTTCGTTTGACCTTAAATGTAATGCAATCAAAAGATCAGTACTGGTTAACTCAAATATAGGTGCAGGTGTACAGTATGCCCCGTTCAGAAAGTGAGATCAAAAGGAATGCAGGAAATAAAAGATCAGAATTTTAGCTTTCCTTTTCTGACATTTACTTAGGTTTAGATCATGGGATCTTTGTCAGACAGGTTTTTTTTTTTAAATATGAGCAAAAGTATCGGAACAGACAGTCTTAAAGCAAATTAAGGTAAGTAATAATCTTTGCTTGCATATCCCTTGCTTGGAATAGCTGCATCATTGCAACCAACTGACAGCAATATACTGTTGGGTTTGACTTTTCGTGATGCTTGTCCAGGCATGCTGTTTTGTTGTTTTTTGGATTTGTGCTTTTAGTCTCAGTTTCAGGAGATTAAATTCTGACCCCCCCAATTCATTAAGCTGAGTTACATCACCAATAAAGATGATAAAGCCAGTGTGCGTGTTTGTTTGGGATCATAAACAGATCCTTACTTTTTTTTATATTTTGGCCTTTTCATCACTTTAGTAGAAGATAATCTACATTAAAAAAAAATTCCGGCATATTATTGTGTTTCTTATTCTTTCTGATTCATACTCAACATATCTCTGCTTTGTTTTGGACTATGGTTTTGCTTATTTTAATTTTAAATAGCTTATTTTATGCAGTTTTGTTGCACTTTTGTAAATCGCTCTGAATAATCTGCCAATTTCCTAAATGTAATTTTAATGTAATTTTAAGTAAAAGTTAACAGTCAAAAAACATTTATGCAATAATTGAACATCAGTTAGTCTGAGCTTTAGCATTATACATACAGACCTTGGCTAAACTGACATCAAAAGGCAGTGAGAGCAAAAGGATGAGAAGAGGTAGAGGGAGAAAGAGACAAGTCAAGACAAGAGGACAACGACCACAAAAAAACACGGGTACCAGCCAATAGATGAAAACATATTCCACATTATGTTATGGCCACTTCGGCAACAGGTATGTCTTCAGCTTTTTACAGTAGACTGTTGAACCTACTGTAGGTAAATGTTTTACATCTTTTAGCATCACAGTATTTTAGAATGTAGTTCTATAATGTTAGATTTATGGTCCTCAGTAAGAAAGGGTAGCAATGTGAAACACACGAAATACCTTTTTAATGTTTCTTTGTGAACACAGCATGACAGATGTTGTTTTTTTGATTGCTCTCATTAAGAACTTGCCACAGCAGACCAAACGATCAGCACATTTCACTCCGCACAGGTTTTACACTGGATTTCCTGCCTGATGAAACCCTACCTTTTTTTTTTAAATCTGAGCTTGGGATTGGCACTGAGGATGCCAGTCCAGGATTCTGCATCTTGAGTCTGGATGAAAATCCACCCACATGAGCTACTAGAGCAGGTCTCTCAGATCACACAACATTCCGTGTCATCACTTCTCTCAAAATATTG
This sequence comes from Clarias gariepinus, assembly GCF_024256425.1. Taxonomy (NCBI): domain Eukaryota; kingdom Metazoa; phylum Chordata; class Actinopteri; order Siluriformes; family Clariidae; genus Clarias; species Clarias gariepinus. The sequence continues at coordinate 4,288,983 of NC_071114.1, forward strand.
ACATTGAGACATGTCTATGGTCAATGAAGCAGCTCTACACGATTAGATTTCAAATGACTTTTACTAAGTGCAAGTGTTTCTGTACCGTCCTGCAATATAGTAATGGCAGAAGATTGTGTGCTGTTGGTACTACATGGGCTCTGTCCACATTACTGCCTAAAGTGACACGAATTCAATTTTTGTACCCTAGTGTGACACAGACTTGATTTTTCTATGGCTGTCTAAACAAAAAAAAATCTGATGTTCTTAGATTGAATCTGAGTAATTTATGTATGTAGTCCTATAGAGTTTACTATCTCTGATACATGGTCATGTGACTTGACTGAGACTGGACAGATTGGAATTCTTGCAATTGTTTGAATCTAAACAATTGTAGAGCACTCACGCTGGATATTCTTGATGTTCTCGATGTTCTTGGTGATGAGTGAGTGTAAGATGTCCTGTGCGATCCTCTCATTCTGGGCTTTAAGCTCATTTATTTTCCTTTCCTTGGACTGCTGAGGTTATGCTTCTTCAAAAGTGGCTGTGTTTAGGTTCACAACTGCATTTAATGTTTCCACTTTTGACAATCGCTACATACAGCAAATGAGACTCCTGGGTCTCGTAGAGAATAAATGCATGTTTCCCACCAATTCATCTCAGAAAATGGATGTGATTGTTAGTGTGTTTGGTGTTTTATGTGTTAGCTATGTTGCATGGAACTCTGTTGTTTGTTTTGTGGATTTGTCCATTTCTAGTTTTTAAAAACCAAAACAAATAAGCATTTTAATAAATTTGACACGTTTACATCTTTGAGACACTGAAAGAAAAAGAAATAAGCTATAGTAATTAAAGTACAGTTCTGTGTATTAACCAAAATGAGCTGCAAATAAAAATCGAATAGAAACATCATATGCATTTAAATATTTAATTTAAATTACATTATTGTTTGATATACCTTATATGTGTGACAGTTCACATCAGTGCATGCTCCTTATGAAAATCATGTGATTGAGCGAGTCTGAACTTAACGAAAATGCCATAAGTACAGTGCAAATGGCACCCAACAAGACAGTCAACCAAAACCATGAGACAAAAGACAAATTTTTTTTAATTCCTTGAAACAGGAACAAACCACATCTTAATATTCTTATCATTCTGTAAAAGAAAATACAGTGTTCTAATGCTTACAGATGAAAAAAGACAATAGCAAAAAAAGTTGTAAGGCACATGGAGGACACACAAAATCCTTTGCAAAACCTGATCCTAATACAAATAAAATAGTTCTCTTAATCTTAGAACAATTCCGTTTTAATAACAAAAACTACAAAAACATATCTACACCGTAGATTATTTTGTACAGTATCTCTGCAATTAAAGCACATTAAAGGTGATATTATAAGATCTGACCAACATGTACCCTGATATGCACAAGACCTCGATTAGAGGAACTGAATTACAGAAACACAACGCAACAATAAACAGTATAAAAATAAAATAGTTCTCATCACAATAGAACAAAATAAATAGGAACTGTTGGAAATAGAAAGGCTCTCTGATTCTCAGACACGGGACTATAACTCGTCTTTCTGGTTGATGTCATCCGAGTGGTGCTCAAGCTCTTGGATCACTTCATCAGCCTGTAGTCTCTCCTAAAGAAAAATTAGAAAACATATTAAAAAGGTCAGAACGTTCAGTTAACTACAGTATGATTTGTTGGCCTCAATCTGTAGTATTGGGATGTAGTATCTAGATATATTTCTTCTCCTTCCTTTGCTTCAGTGTGATATACAGTACAGTATAATACAGTGTACTGTAAATAACATAAAAGAAAGCATGAGGTCTTTGTCCTTTGTCATAGCCCACCACTGGTGTCCGGACAGTGTAAAGAAAGTGTAAAACCTTGAGAAGACCTAAACAGACATGAAGAGAGTCATGCAAGTCCATACAGACATTAACTGACAGAAAGCATTTTTGTTTGTTAGATTTTTGATGATTTACCGGGTGATAATAACAAATAATTAAAAAAGTTTAGAAGGCATCAGTTTTTTTTATAAACACTATTAAAATGTAACCTTTATGTTTATGTAACCTTTACCTTTGTCTTGTGGATGGTGCACAAGGTTCCAACTAAGAATTCCAAGCTAAATGACCGTTCTATTGCACTTTTCCCTGACATTAGGAAAGTTGGCGCAAATGTTATTAAGACTACACTCACCCTACCAGCCTAAAGTGATTCAATTTAGATTTTTCTTTATCTCTATTATTGTTTTTTTGGTGTCTGCCTGTACAACTCTGATCGGATATACATTACACCGACAAAAGTATTCGCCCAAACCTGTTAATTATTGAATTCTGATGTTTCAATCAGGCCCCTTATCCCCAATGAAGGACAATCTTAATACTTCAGCATACAGAGACATCGCTAATAATGTTAATAATGACTTCCAACTTGTGGCAACAGTTTGGGGAAGGCCCTTTTCTATTCCAACATGACTGAGCCCCAGTGCACAAAGCAAGGACTACTGTATAAAGACATGGTTTGATGAGTTCGGTGTAGAAGAACTTGACCTGCCCTAACACAGAGCCCTGACCTCAACCTTATCCAGCACCTTTGGGATGAACTGGAACAAAAATTGTGAGCCAGGCCTTCTTGTCCAACATAAAGAAGGGCCTCATGACCTCAGCGTTTATGACCTCATAAACGCTCTACATAATGAAAGGGCACGAATTCTCGCAGAAACACTCCAACATCCAAAATCGCCTCATGTTTGAGTGCATGACAGATTTTAACTCAGATCGCATGAGCACAAACATACATTATATCTTAGAGTCTGATGAAAGTCACATAATTATAAATGTGAACCGTCATCACATGACAAAAAATCGGAAGTGAGCAATGTGGCCTGTGATGTGGCCTTCTCATTCTTCTCAACTTCTCATTTGACATGTTTTTACATGCTATTACATTTCACTTATCTGACTGATCGTCCACTCACATTACCCCAGAACTCGTAACAAATACAAAAATCTAACGTGGTGACAAATAATGTGAAGGCAATACTCACTAGCTCTCTGTAGAGGGGATCCAGTGTGAACCAATGTGCCAACGCGCAACGCTGCCCTCTTGTGACTGCACGCACACCATGTGGGTTCTCACCCCCTGAGGAGAAACCTACCATCCGCCCACACCTCGGCTTCACTGACGCCTGAAACAGAAAATATTATTACAGACAGAAAAAAAAATTCCTTATGAAAACCAAGTAAGGGTTTCATAACTTTCATACCGTGATGGTTTTGGCATCCTTTTTAGTAAATATGAACTCTCCACCTTCAAAATCCCCATTGAGGTAAAGAAGGGCACTGCAGGAGACAAAGAATTTCTCTTGAGTTTGAAGATCTTTAGAAATAATGAAACTTTACAGATTAGTGATGAAACTTTTTTTTTTTTTTTTACGTGTTTAGTCATGTTGATTTTAACTGGCTCTTGCTAGATATTATTAAGAAATTTAATGAAGCAAATCAGTTCTAACCTGTAGTCTCTGTGTGTGTAAGCAGGAGGCTCTTTCCAGCATTCATTGGCTTCAGGGTCCAGAAGACAGTTATCAGCATGGATCGGGTGGCTAAGGTCATTCCTGTGATCCTGCTGATCTAATGTGGAACAAACCAGTTAACCTTCAGTAATAGTCAATGTTCTAGTAAAATTATGCATAAGATTAGTCACGATTTATGTTAATATTTAAGTTCTAACTCATCTTCTACCTACTGTAACTCATCCCCCTCCAGTTCCACCCTAGAATGAGTGGCCAGAAATGTTCCTGAGAAATGCTGCAATCCATTGTACTCTACTCTCGGTTCCAATCTTAAACGCAGTTCAAAGTACAAGGGGAAAAAAAACCCTGAATGCCTAAAGGAAGGACACGCCAGTATGGCAAGTCTCTGAAATTTCTAAACATACAAAGAAGATTGATGGTACATTGCTTTGGGCTAAGGTGATTAGCACTCGCACCTCCAGGGTTGGTGGTTTAAATCATGGTTTAAGTCATGACACGTGTGGAGTGCTTGGTGGTTTTCCTCCTGGTACTCTAGTTTCCTCCCACAGTCCAAAGACATGTTATATGCTGCATGGAATTTACTAATTGCCCATAGTGTAAGATAAAGTGTGTCTGCTTGTACAACTCATCCAACATGTTCTCCTTCTTACAGCATGGATTTGTTATGGATGGATTAAATCGATCTACAGTGGTGTGAAAAACTATTTGCCCCCTTCCTGATTTCTTATTCTTTTGCACGTTTGTCACACAAAATGTTTCTGATCATTAAACACATTTAACTATTAGTCAAAGATAACACAAGTTAACACAAAATGCAGTTTTTAAATGATGGTTTTTATTATTTAGGGAGAAAAAAAATCCAAACCTACATGGCCCTGTGTGAAAAAGTAATGGCCCCCTGAACCTAATAACTGGTTGGGCCACCCTTAGCAGCAATAACTGCAATCAAACGTTTGCGATAACTTGCAACGAGTCTTTTACAGCGCTCTGGAGGAATTTTGGCCCCCTCATCTTTGCAGAATTGTTGTAATTCAGCTTTATTTAAGGGGTTTTCTAGCATGAACCGCCTTTTTAAGGTCATGCCACAACATCTCAATAGGATTCAGGTCAGGACTTTGACTAGGCCACTCCAAAGTCTTCATTTTGTTTTTCTTCAGCCATTTAGAGGTGGATTTGCTGGTGTGTTTTGGGTCAATGTCCTGCTGCAGCACCCAAGATCGCTTCAGCTTGAGTTGACGAACATTCTCCTTCAGGATTTTTTGGTAGACAGTAGAATTCATGGTTCCATCCATCACAGCAAGCCTCCCAGGTCCTGAAGCAGCAAAACAACCGCAGACCATCACACTACCACCACCATATTTGACTGTTGGTATGATGTTCTTTTTCTGAAATGCTGTGTTACTTTTGCGCCAGATGTAACGGGACACGCACTTTCCACAAAAGGTCAACTTTTGTCTCGTCGGTCCACAAGATATTTTCCCAAAAGTCTTGGCAATCATTGAGATGTTTTTTAGCAAAATTAAGATGAGCCTTAATGTTCTTTTTGCTTAAAAGTGGTTTGCGCCTTGGAAATCTGCCATGCAGGCCGTTTTTGCCCAGTCTCTTTCTTATGGTGGAGTCGTGAACACTGACCTTAATTGAGGCGAGTGAGGCCTGCAGTTCTTTAGATGTTGTCCTGGGGTCTTTTGTGGCCTCTCGGATGAGTTGTCTCTGCGCTCTTGGGGTAATTTTGGTCAGCCGGCCACTCCTGGGAAGGTTCACCACTGTTCCATGTTTTTGCCATTTGTGGATAATGGCTCTCACTGTGGTTCGCTGGAGTCCCAAAGCTTTAGAAATGGCTTTATAACCTTTACCAGACTGATAGATCTCAATTACTTTTGTTCTCATTTGTTCCTGAATTTCTTTGGATCTTGGCATGATGTCTAGCTTTTGAGGTGCTTTTGGTCTACTTCTCTGTGTCAGGTAGCTCCTATTTAAGTGATTTCTTGATTGAAACAGGTGTGGCAGTAATCAGGCCTGGGGGTGACTACAGAAATTGAACTCAGGTGTGATAAACCACAGTTAAGTTATTTTTTAACAAGGGGGGCAATCACTTTTTCACACAGGGCCATGTAGATTTGGAGTTTTTTTTCTCCCTTAATAACGTAAACCTTTATTTAAAAACTGCATTTTGTGTTCAATTATGTTATCTTTGACTAATAGTTAACGGTTTTTGATAATCAGAAACATTTAAGTGTGACAAACATGCAAAAGAATAAGAAATCAGGAAGGGGGCAAATAGTTTTTCACACCACTGTACATGAACTATATATATATATATATATATTTCAAAACAGAAATGATGAAATCTGTTTCTCATACTGTTTCGCACGACCATTTGGTTACTGACATTGGCAAGGTGTATGTTGCCTGAGATCCCTACTGGGAATCCTAAACTAAATGAATTTTCCATTGTGTGGGATTTTTTTCCACGTTCCAGGCACAGAAGATTGCAGCATTAGTATTGCCAAGGATTATCAAAGAACACTTTCAAGCATCGACCAGGTAGGCTGTTCATCAAGAGAATTCCTTGATTCATGATCAAGATCTTAAAGGTTCCTAAAGGCCTTAACAGCACAGAGCATGGCTGTAGGCTAGTTTACATCAGGGAGGTTTAGCATTAAATGCAATTCAATCTTCTATAGTATATGAATTCATATATTCCAGTAGTGGTAAAATTGACACCTTAAAAAAGAAATGACAACTTTTGTTCTACTTGACATATCCAAAAACCACAGTTTGAAGCCTAAAGACTTCCTATTAACACTCAGTGGCAAGGCTTACATATAAGCACATACTGTATATTCCATCATTGACTTACAGCATGCTGTGTTGCTGGCATAAATCTGCTTGATTTTTAAGGTAATAAACCATCAAGAACATTTAAACTAACTGCAGTTTGTTATCGTAACAGTTCGATGGGGGATGAAAAGACTGGATTCTCAGCAACAGTGATTAATGTACCACACCTGGGATAGCTGTCCTGCACACTAGATGCGTGTATGAGAAATGCAGGGTGGAATTCAGCTTGAAATAGGACTCAATTATCTTCCTGGCCTTCTCGCTGACGTCGTAGAAGAGACGGGCGCTTCTTAAAGGAATTCGGCCCTCATAACCAAACTGTAAATCACAACAGCTTTAAAAGTTTAGAGGTGACCATTTCTGTGTATGAACATTGTTAAAAGTTGAACTGAATTTAATCGAATATTGAATACCAGCAGCTCGAGTTATTTTGCAGCCAATCACTACAAGTGTAAAAATATTATGATCCCTGTAGAGCGGTTTAATGAACATTATAAAACTATTCACATATGGGGCACATGGGGCAAACCCGTCATGTGGACTTTAGTCATTGTCAATCCTAAACATCAATCCTCAATGATCTATTATTTATTTGTTTATTTATTATGAGAGACATTGGTAAATACAATTTAAAAATTATATGCAAATACAGTATATCAGTTACCACACCAGAATAGAAAACAGAATCACCTTTAATGTCTTGAGCACGGTTGTCCCTTCAAACTTTTCATTTGGTGTGTGAGGGGACACTTTTCCTCTGTAACCATCACCAGCCGCTGTCGTAATCTAGCATTGGAGATAAAGTGGAAAAAATATATATTGCATACATTGAATATATTACATTATATATACACTGTATATATATATATATATATATATATATATATATATATATATATATATATATATATTTATTTATTTATATATATGTTTAATAACATTATACTTGATTTGCTATAAACTTATTATAAGAAATTATACATAGGTGTGGATAGATTCAAACATTTTTCGCTTGCTAAGATGCCATTTTCTTGCAGTGTATGGGTGTGTCATGAAGAACACATACGTGTGCAATATTCCTGAGCTCAGCACACTCATCTTCAGTAATGACATCATCAAAGACCACTCTCTGTGTTCCATTAAGAGCAGCTGAGTTCTGCACCAGACGAATACTGTCATACAGCAACGAGCCTCCTACGTAGACGTAACAGAGTTTTAAATATACACTGTTATTGTTAATATAATTACACAAAGCATGTGTACTTTCTGATGTTGCTGTTAAGATTGGATACATTATATTGCCAATATTAACCCTTTAATTGTAGCTATTAATTTGTATATATAAATCATAGGGTAAACATGCACATTGTATCTCACAAACAATCTCTTTCTCGAGGTAAGTGTCATACCTTGATGCCATGATGCTAGTGGTGTAAAGGTAATAGTCAAACGGGTGATTTTAATTTAATTTCTTAAATCAGCTATTTTGAGCGGTCAATTAATATATTTACATTGATAGCATTTGGCAGATGCAAAATTTTATTACTATATATCAGGTGTCTGCCAAATGTTTAAGATACCTGATATATAGTAATAAAATGTTGCACTATACATCTCAGCAGTTGGGGGCCTTGCTCAAGGGCCCCACATGGGCAACTAGGTGGTAGTGAGGTTTAAACCTGGGACCTTCCGAACCATCGCCCAATGCCTTAACCACTGAGCAACCCCAGACTCCTGATATATATTATGACGTTAACATGCACATGTCCTCCTGCTAGCTTGGAAAATCTTGCAGGGTTGGCTGGGATCACCCCATAATAAAAAACATTGTCACACTGGAGGTTACGCCAAACTCTGCACTGCAATCCAGACACGCTGCAACACATTAACCTACCCTCATGAAGCTGTTGCATCATCACCACTGAGCTGTTCTTTTTCTTAGAAATGGGCACATATTCCATCCACCCATCTGTTCCAGAGGGGATCCTGAAGAAAAACAGAAAATATGAGGCAAGAGCTCTTGATTTTTGGATAATTAATACTGTAATTCAGTTTAAACTTGACCGAAATACCCGTTTTCGTTATGTCTTCCACCCGAGCTTCTCCAGTAGTTCTTAAAAAGAAAACAGAAAGATATTAAGATTAATGACAAAGATTCCAAACATCACAGAAATGAATGATTCCTAAATTATAAGCACTCTAATATAATTAAAGGTTTGTCAAAAATGTAATACTTAATACATGAGTATGACTGCTGTTATGCTGCTTGTTTAAAAGTCACTAATATAATTTCTTACTTCTGCAAGCTCAAACATGTCTATGTTTATGTCCGCCTGTTTTCTGCACAAGCTGATTTCCAGATCATATCGATTGATAACATAAGAAGAACATAGAAAACTTCCTGACTATTGTTAGGCAACCATTGTGGAATTTTACATGGAAAAGACATTATCACACACTACAGTATGTTATAGTTTTACTGGCACAGTGTTTTAGTGGTTAGCACTGTCGCCTTGCACCTCAAGGGTCTGGGCTTGACTCCCGCCTCAGGGTCTGTGTGCATGGAGTTTGCATGTTCTCCTTGTGATTGGTGGGTTTCCACCTGGTATTCCGGTTTCCTCCCACAGTCCAAAGACATGCAGATGGTTTAATTTTATCCAGGTTTTAGTACTGTGATCATCTCACACAGTGTAAGTGTGCTTAAAAGGCTACTGAAATCCCACAATTTAATTCTCACCTCCTCTACATAGGGCACACCCAAATTTTCACTCCCAATAAGGAGTAGCTCCAGCTCTTGCTTGTGCCTCTTCACATAGTCCACAGTTTCCTATTGACAAGGAGGAGAAAAGTTTCATAGTGCTGCGTTATTCTCAATCAAACATTCTCCACTCTACAGTATGTTTAGGAAAAACAAAAAGGTTATTAAAAGTCTCCCTTTTACATAGTATTATAATTACCTACGTAAAACTGCAGTAGCTCTAGTGAAATACCAAAACAAGTGAACATTAGTGAGAAGATTCAAGACCCTCCATAATACAGTACATACCTGTAATACAAAAGTCTATTTATACCTCAAACATAATGTTCAAACATTACGGGACTAATCTGAAAAGGACTGCTGATGTTCCTGTAAGTACTCTAAAGAAAGATTAGGTGTATCTCCCACAGGAACAGAAAAATGTAAATGTTTGGAAGTGAAAACAGGTGGAAGCACTTGTATTTTTGGAACAGTTTTACTCTTTCACAACAGCCATGAAACAAGAGCTCTGCGACATTTCAACATTTTCTGAAATCCATGGGTCTTTGGCAGGATGATCTACAGCTCTGAGTGGAAAACCTGCTGCTGGAAATGAAACGAGCTTAATTTTCATTTCTAGGAAATAAAAACACTGTGAATGAATGACACGGTTGCCACAGAATAAACTAAAACCGTAACATGCCAGTTACTCTGGCCTGAGAGACGTCTCACTATATTACATGGCCAAAAGATTGTGGATGTCTGCCATCAAGTTCATGTGTGCTTTCTTAACTGCCCACTTTAGGTTTAGTCTCCATTTGCTTCACTTCTCTATGAAGTCTTTCCACTGGATTTTAAAGTCTGGCTGTGGGGATTTGCCTATTCAGCCACAAAAGCATTTGTGAGGTTAGACAGGGCCTGGCATGCAGTTGGCATTATAATTCATCACACAGGTATTCATCCGGTCTAAGACCAGGGATTTGTGCAGGCCAATCAATTCCTTTCGCTTTAACCTGGGCAAACTACGTCTTATTGGAGCTTGCTTTGTGATCACTGTCGAGCTGGAACAGGTCTGTCCCTTAGTTCCAGTGGGACAAAAATAAACAGTATATAAAAGTACTGCATTAGAACATGTCCCGATACACAGTATGTCTGACAGTGTGGTCAAATGTCTCTAAGACATTCGCTTCTGGCAGAATCCTGGATATTGGTACACTCTTCTTGGTAGAGTTGGTGGCAACATTTCCTTATAACTTACTCATCATGTACAATAGTTTAAACTGATTGGAACTTGCTTGGAGTCTGCATTTGTTTAGAAATGGCTCTGAGAGATGTTCCTGACGTGTGTAAATCTCCCATCCTCTTCCTCAGATCTGCACTGAGCTCCTTGTGTTGGTCGATCCAAGCCATGCTGTCAAACAACCCATTTTTATGTTGCACAGAGAAGCAACCAGCTGGGGTCCATTATCACTAACAGGAAGTTGAGAGGCCTTAAGCTCGGAAAATGAACACAGGATTTTTATTTTTTATTTTTTGTATTTTCAGTATCACTAAATTAGTATATTTTACAATATAATTGGGTGTATTAGGGCTGGGCAAAGAACCTTGTCAATTATTTCTTTTTTAATTTTGTTAATACTTTGTAGAAATCTGTTAATACTTACCCCACTGTGCGTTTATATACTGTGTGATTGAAACATACTACTGTCCTTTCATTAGAAAAAAATATAATAATAATAATAATAATAATAATAATAATAATAATAATCATACCACCACTACTACTACTAATAATAATATAATTTTGTAACATTTTGCCCCAGACAAAGACAAGTTCAAAGAAATCACTGAAAGCGGTCTATTGTCTATTGCTCTATAACTTGCTATATAGCGGCCATGACATTCATGATCATGATAAGTGTACCGTATATAAACTTAAGCTATATGGAAAAATAAGCTGCGTATTTATATCGTATATTTAGAAGCAATGCAAAATGAGTTTATTATAGAAAACAAATAATATTAAATAAACAGAAACAGCAGTATAAACAATATGACATTCACCCAGTATTAATTTTAGTCATTTTTTACATGCCCTAATAGTTCAAGCGTTTGTGTAAAACTGATGTCGTGATATAAAATATAACTAGAAATATAAATTAACCTCTCTCTCACTCACTCACACATCGTCTATACCGCTTTATTCTGTGTTGAGATAAATTAACCTATTATTAAAAATTAAATTCATAAGTCTATTTATTGGTCTCCAGTGTGTACAAAATAAATAAATAAATAAATTGTAACCAAAAAAAATTTTGTTCTTTTTTTTTTACATTGTGTAACGGTCAGTGTTTAAAAAAGCCATTTATACTTTTCTCCTTTTTTGACCTCATATAAGAAGTTACCCTCGCCTGCTAAACTCTGCTCAGCCACTTAAACATGACATTTGGAGAAAGAGTGAAATAACAGGAGTTTAAGGTATTAATAATGCATCATATACCGAGTATTTTGGCTGGAGAGTTTACACACACGTCTTGGGTAAACTCTCAGACCTATGTTAATGAATTGTATAAATTCCTCAATTCAAATTTAAAATATCAATAATATCAAGCTTTCACTATAACTTACCTGCCGAGGCTGTGCCCCATGTCCCAGTATTTCAGTGTAGTACGACACATTCTCAGTCATGGATTCGTCTCCTTCATGAAACAGCAGGTAACTCAGAGCACAGACCAAAGCCTGCTCCAGATTGTTTACTAAAAAAAAAGAAAGAAAGAAAGAAAGAGACAGAGAGAGAGAGAGAGAGAGAGAGAGAAAGTTAACGAGATGTTTCATACTTTTCATTTTTCCTTAATTTACCCAATATAACTGATTACAAATACAATTCAGTTTCAATTAGTTAGAAATTAAAACTGACTGTTTTTCATCACAACACTAAACCTCGTCACTCCTCACCAGAACCTTCAGCATCACTTTCTGGCCTGTTTGCCTACATTCTACTATGAGCACAATCAGTACTGCAGATCTCGCGATTCTGGTTGGAGATCTCGTTGTGTTGAGGCCCCATGTGGTCTGTTTGGAATGCGTTTGGGATGGTTTCACTTTACCATGAAGACAGTCTTGGACTCGGCTGATGCAAACAGCTGTTCTTTAATGACTTGTAACTGCAGTCACTCAATAGTTCAGAACTGGAATTCGTACATACAGGTTGTACCTGAGCCTCGAATAATAAAACTGGAGTGTATTAACTTAAACGCCTCTCCTGTCTTCTCCTCTCCAGCCTCCTAACACACAGTATGACTGAAGATCAATCCCTGCTATCCGTTATCACCCAGATGAGGATGGGTTTCCTGTTGAGTCTGGTTCCTAACAAGGTTTCTTCCTATTGCCATCTTAGGGAGTTTTTCATTGCAATCACTTCTGGTAGAAAGCACTTCATCAAACGTATATTTTGATCTTAAATTTGAACTTAGATTTGCTTAAATCTATTTTATTTAAGCAATAAGCGGCCTCGTCTGTCACACTATCAAAACTGGCCACCGTCTCACTGGAAACTGTTGGATTCAGATCTGCCACATGTGTCTGTTTTTATCTATCACCCTGTAAATAATCCTCCACCGTAGATCATGAAATCATTTTAAAGAGGCATATTGTGTTACTTTCACACAGCTGTGGTGCAGCACTTTGTCTCTCTAAAGTTTTTAAAGTTTCCATATTCTTTGATATGGAGGTGCACAAGTGTTAGAGGCCGGTCCACTTCCTGTTCTTCACACAGCACGTACAGTATACTCACACACGGTCACTCTTGGCTATTATCGTTCCTTTATCAGTTATAAGTATTATATATTATATATTATATTGTCAGTTCAGGGTAGAACCATACAGATCACTTCCGGAAACTTTGACCTCAATCACAAAATCCCTAAAAGCCCATTTTAACCTTTAAATTTGTATTGAATCTTTAAACCGAGATTTCTGCATGCTTTTCTCTAGATGTTTTCAGAAGACAGCATTCTGTGGTTTTTCCATTACCCAATCTCCAGGGGCTTCCACAGATTTCTGCACCATGAAATCTGTTTTTCATGTCTCAAGCATTGATTGATAAAACTGACAAATCAGCCCATTCTTGACTCAAACTGACTAAAAACAGATGATTTTGTCCTCTGTAGAATAACCTTAGCTATTACAGTTCATCATGGATGTTTTTTTCCCTTGCTGCAACCTAAAAGTTTGAACATTTATCAATAGGTAGAGTACTACAGCTTGGGTCCGGTGCTGTTTGAGTCCAAAAAAAAGCTTTTTCTTCCCTGTATACCTTCAAGCTTTCCTTCATTTCATCAAGCAGACAAAATAATCTCAGAAAGAGGAACAACTTGATGATGGTTACATCATTGAGATAAGACACATCAAATGAACAATTCAGATTTTTTTTTATCTCTGTGTTCAAGTCAAAGCTTTATATAAGTCTCAGCTGAACTCTGGTATGTACATATTTTTGCACTGAACACGGGGTGTGGGATTTGGTGCTGATTGCTTATATTTTACTCATGTTCCGGGTGAAAAACTTCACAGTCAGTGTACAGAGCAGGAAAACTTAGGAGACTTAGGGCATGAGGTGGGACACACCCTGGATGGGGACTCACTCACACTATGGGCAAATGGGAATTAGTCCAATCTGCATGTCTTTGGACTGTTTAAGGAAACCAGAGTACCCAGAGGAAACCCACCAAGCACGAGGAGAACATGCAGCTCCAGTAACACACAGACCCGAGGTGAGAATCGACCCTGGACCCTGGAGGTGCACAGCGACAGTGCTAAACACTACACCACTGTCCTGCACAACCACTTGTACAGTAGTGATGTGGCAAATCGTTTACTCCATGTCTACTGAACCCCATTCAGTTTCATGGGAATGAGAATTCAGTTTCCTGGAGAACTGCAGTTAAGTTATTTCTGCTGAGTCATCTCTTATAAAAGGTCTTACTGTAGCTTCAACCTCCAACTTGTGAAGGTCAGGACACCTTTTGAGACACACAAAAAGAAAAGGACAACTTGTAATGCATGGCATTTATGTGTATAAAACCATATGAACAGATGCAACGTTTGTGTGCTTCTTCTTTAGACCCGGATTCATTCATTCATTTAGGTAATTTTTTCTCTACACAATAGGATTGTTTTTAGGACAGATAAACTTCACTATGATTCGCTGGAATACACATGGGAAAAGGCGAAATGCATTAGGGGAAAAGTATTTTGTAATGGCATGCATTCTGACCCGATAGCCAAGGCGCAATGGCATGAGAAACATGTTTGAGGAGGAGGAGGAGGAGGAGGAGGAGGAGGATTTCAGCTGATCTGCCGGATTCCAAGAAAACAGGGAATCGTCACTACAGTGCAATGAGGCTGAACACACTGAGTACTTTGCTAAGAACATCTTTAACAACATGATAATAATACAGTAGCTGTGTACACTGAACGAAATGTGGTACAATCGATACAAGCCACATGTTTGATGTTTATGCTTCAAAGGTTAAGAAATTAAGGTTTTAGTGAACAGTGAAAATTCTGTCAGGTTTTTCAGAAGTCAATCATGTTTAGTCGGTTTCAAACAATGCTTAGGTTTTTGATTGCTGTTTTAGCTGCCTTTGGACTTTTTTTTTTGACTCCTGACACTTATGACTTTTTTTTCTAATATTTATTCTGCATCTTACTAATACAGTAATTTGGAACAATGACAGAATCTCGTGTCTGCCTTCCATCACTTTAATCTGCTTCCCCTTCATTTGCAATCGACGTAGTACGTCCAGTATGTCCAACATGTGTTTATGACCAGAAGGGCTTGCTGTTTGTGTGGAAGGGCTTGCTGTTCGAATATATCCTGCCTCCCTATATTTAACAAATATCGACAGTTGGCAGCAGTGAATCCAAAACTATGCACCTGTCATCAAGTACATGTTTTTTCATCCTAGCTACACAGCTGGTTTTCACTTGTGTACTTTCCAAAGGCAATAAATTCAACCTGTAACATGTCATAAGGGATGAAATGTTGCGTGATCAGTATTGATATGGATGGTGAGTAATGTGGAGTGACCTGAAAAAAAAAAACTTTTCTTAATTACGAACTATTTATACTCTATATAAATATATTAAGTAGATATTCTCCTAAAAAAAATACAACTATCACATTATGCATGCCTGATGCAGACTTGATGTCTCTGACAGTTATGAGAATATCTTAGGCTGATATTAGTGGCTTACTGTAGGCCTGGTCCCAGTGGCAGGGCCGGTGTTTAAGATACCACGGTACGACTAACAGGCTGAAAGACAGCACTTTTACATGCCTGCTTCCTAGCATGAGGTAAGAGAGAGTAAGACGTGTGTGTGAGAGAGAGAGATTAGTAGTTAAAACACTTATTGTGCATTAACATGCAACAATTTACGAGGTCGTTTGCATGGATGGAAACACAGCGCCAATGTGCTTACATTCCAGTTAACTGACTCTAGCAGCACTGACACTCAGCTGAAACAGTCGACATAACGAACCAACAGCAAACTGTACATTACCCTGGAAATAAGCAAACTGCAGATAGTCATAGTGGAGCGGCAGATAGTTCTCCATTGGCGAGAGGCGACCTGGGCGTGTAGCCAAATCTCTCACACACTCGTGCTTGCAGTTCAGGACTTGTGTGTAATGATCTGGAAGGAACAGTTCGACTCATTAGTGCCGAGCCACTAACTTTTCTCAGAGCTTGTAAGCTTTCTACATGCAATTCAACTTATAAAACAAACAAAATGAATAAAGTCTAATATTGCAAAAATGAAAATACATTTAAAGAAAACACATTTATTGTGCAACTCTTAAAATTTCTTATCAGTTAAGTCAGCTTATTTTGTTTGATCTTTTATTTATGATCAATTATATTTTATTCTTAGTAATATTATAGACTTTCGGTTATAATTACAGACACAACAATCTGTATCTCGACTCTTACACTCAGTCAAAGCCTGGTGAGATCATTTCAATGAGCTGTGCACATAAACCGGCTGCCTGGTTTTTACCAGACGTGTGCCACCGCACAAGTCTCTGATCTGGGTTAATTAAAGGGTACCACTGCTTTAACCGTTTATTTTAATTATTATTATCAGTTAGTGTAACCCACACTAGAAAAGTCAAACACACAAGATGTCAATCCTTATAAGATATTTGAATTTTTGTAACTAATCCTACAAGCAAATAATACTATCACTAAAACAGTATGCCCTTGCATCATTAATAATAAACTTATTTTAAAAGTATTTGGCTAGACTAGATGTTGAGTCTTCGATATACAGAACATTATGACATTATAAGCTGAAATCTTGAGTTCTGGCAGAGATGCTTTTACCTGAGATGAGCTCAGACATGGTGTAGCGATAGAGCACATGATCGTGATCCCTAAAACTCTGAGGCCCCTCGCATAGGACTCGACACTCCATGTCTGCCTTGTAGTATTCAGTCAAAGCCTCCTCGAAGAGCGCCACGGATGCTTCGTAGTTGCCGTTATCATACAGTTCCACCGCGGCAGCGAAGGATCTCTAAACAAACAATTCATATACACATTTAATAAGTGAAAAAAAAGCCACAAATCATTTATCTGGAGATTAAATAAGGAAATGGGAACAAATGTTTTATAATCTGTAAAGTGCCTAATGGTACAATTTAGTAACTGGATGTTCATGTAAAAATTTCAACAGCGACCTCATTTCCCCTCTCATCAGTTCCAACCACTCAGCATTCAGCATCAGCGGTACACTAATCACCGGCCTGAACATCTGTCAACATCTGCACCTGTTTCTCACTGGTTTATGACTTACTGTAAGTGAGATGATAATTTATGCTTGACTGATTTACTTTGTGGATTAACAAACATAAAGCATTCCTCAAAAACTGCTCACATAAAAAATGAAAGACAAAAAGTTTGATTCCTCAAAACTACATTTAAAATAGAAGAAAGTCTGGCTATATGAAAGCAAAATATGAAGAAATAAACGGGGCTTAAGACTTTTGCACACTACCGTATGAGTTCTGTCAAGAAATAATTGATGAAGGATTTATGACATAATAGGATTTATGGGTGTGCTTTCACATCTTTGAATCCATTAGTCAATTCTAAAGCAATGTGTACTTGATTGGATGGACTAAACGAAGCGAAAAAGAAAAAAAGCGAGAAACATAAAAGAACAGGCGGGAATGAAAATTAGAAAAAAATGCCTGGCTTTATCTTTTCGACATTTATTCAGCCAAGATTTAATCTAAGATCTGGGGAAAATTTAAGTCCACAAACAGCACTTTGTTCATAGAATCTCTTGTAATTAACAGCTGACTATAGACATTAAAGTGAATAAGCAATGACACATGTACAGTAATGTAACATGCAAAGTCCATGCACATAGTTAAGGCAGGATTCAAACCCAGACCCTGAAGGTGTAAGATGACAGTGCTAACCACTACACCACTATGGGTTGTGTCTCAGATTTACTGCTGTGTCTAATAAGCAGACACTCCACTCAGGCTAACTGCAAATGTGTCTTTTCCCCCCTATTATACAGTAGCACACCAGATAATCAAATGATGACATCATCACCGATGCCAAGGCCACCTGGCAGTAGTGATTGAGCCTGGATATGTTTTGCGAACTGGAATAATTATTCATAATTCAAAGCAGTTCGGAATTTTGCATGTTTCCAAGGAATGGTTGAATACAATAGTAGTTGTGAGGCACAGTAATAAAACAAACCTCAAGAAATGACCATCCAGTTTACACGTCTACTGTGGTTTAGGTTATTAAGCATAACTTTACTAAAAAAATATATATATCAAAAGCATGGAAACGCTCCAATAAGATAAAACTCAATAGCATTACGATCAGTGAAATTATTATATTCGTACTTAAATCAAATACAGAACAATACAAACCCAAGTTTATCAAATTTATCAGTTCGATCAGAGTTAGGCCTCGTGTCTGTGTGCATGGAGTTTGCATGTTCTCCCTGCTTTCTTCCAGGTACTCCGGTTTCCTCTCACAGTCCCAAGACATGCAGATTAGGCTAATTGGCGTTCCCAAATTGCCCATAATGTGTGAACAAGTGTGTGTATCTGTGTGTGCCCTGTGATGGATTGGCAGCGAATTCAGGGTGTACCACGCCTTGCAATTCAATTGCTCTAAGTGAGACCCAGGCAAATTATAAATGTCTCAAACCTGCCTTGTCCATAAATACCCAAGTCCAACATAAATACTGTAGCATCACTGTAAAATTTCCAACTGTAATATGATACAGTAATTCTTGATGATAAACACTTCTTAGACCGAGAATCTAGACTGGTGTCATAATAATATGCATATTGTAATATTTTAAAATAAAGACTGATTGTGTGCACAATTATTAGGCAAGTTATATTTTTGGAGATTAATTTCATAATTGAACAAGTACAGTGCTCTTGGTCAATCCAAAATGTTCATAAACCTTAAATGTGAATATTATAAAAAGTAAAATGTGTCCACATTCATTGGCCAACTATTACGTGTGCTAATGTTATTATGTAACTAAATGAACAAAGTAAATTTTTCATCTCATTCATTTATTTTCATCTATTAAAGTGAGAATAATAAACGAACAACTTAAAATCTACAAATATTTCTGACATTAAAAATAAAAAAAAATCAGTGACCAATATAGCCACCCTACTCTTGAATAGCATTGAATGATCTGTTGAAGATCAACTTTTTGGGCAACAGCAACCACAACCTCCCGGACACTGTTCAGAGAGGTGTACTGTTTTCCTTCACTGTAAACCTCCCGTTTAAGGAGGACCCACAAGATCTCAATAGGGTTCAGGTCAGGTGAGGAAGGAAGGCCATGTTGTTATTCCTTCATGTTTTAGGCGTTTAATATTACTACGTATATTACGGTCTTCTTGAAAAATGGAGACTTCTTTCTGTACCACTGCTTGAAGAAAGTGTCAAAAACTGTCAGTAGGTCTGGGGTTTGATATTGAGTCCATCTTCAACCTGAAAAGGTCCAACTAGCTCATCTTTATTAATACCAGCCCATACCGGTTAATTTATGTAAGGAAAATATACATAAAAATGATGATTTGGTCAAAATGCTCACTTGCCTAGTAATTGTGCACCCAGTGTCAAAGCGTCCCTAAATCTCTTAAGGTTCATGTTTTCTTCTCGACACTATTAAAACATCTAAATTAATAAAGTAATACGTTTTTTTTATTTTTTATTAAATACTAAGATCAAAGGTCACTTGCCTGATGTGGACGGGCTTCTCGGTCAATGAAATCCTTGTCTTCCACTCCATGCATCGCTTTGTACTGCTCCGGATTGACCTCTATGTGCTCAGGATTTGCCTGGAAATATGTGTGGGCAGCTGCTGCTGCTTTGTCTGGCTGCTTCAGCTGAAAAAAAAGACAAAGACATTGCAGGAAAAAACGGATAAATATTACCAAATCATTATTATTGGAATAGACTCGGATTTAGAACTTTTGTGGAAAACACTCAGCATTTTTATAGCCATAATGTTCTGGGAAAAAAACGTCTGGAAAACTATAAATTTACATTAGTTTAAAACAGATGCTGGATAATCAACTTCAATTTCATGATTGAAAAGTGCTGACAAGTTAAAAAGCTCACTATACAGCGTGTGTGCGTGTGTGTGTGTGCGTGTGTGTGTGTGTGTGTGTGCGTGTGTATGTGTCTCTCCTTGCCTTGTTTAGGGTCTGCAGAGCTCTGGCTCTTATTATTAAGGCAATTATTATCATTAAATCTTTATTAGAAAAAGAAAATCTGAATGAATGATTAAACCACAGTCAGGAATCATAGCTGTCGTGTTTTTTGTTTTATGTTTTTGAGATATTCTGTAGCGCAGAGCAAAATTAAAGAGTGACACTTCTAAACTGCATGGGATGACCCTGCAAGAACAGATCCCAATAAGTGCATGGCGAACTGGGAGGATGTTTACTGATCCTCCCGTCTTAATGACAACCTTAATGACTGACCATCTTCTTGACTTCCAACACTTGGTGTAAGCCTAGAGTTTTATTTTGTTAACCCTCAACATGTTCTTTCAAAATGTTAAGAGCATTGATGTACATTAGGATCACTAATATTTGGTATTTGTAAAATCTATATGTTAACTTCAAAAAGGGGTGGTGTGTTAATTTAATTAGGCTAAAGGAAAAAAAATTGTTATTGTCACAAAGCAGCTTTAGACACAGGTTTACTCAGAGTTAAGACTCTGCATTACTGATCGGAAGGGTGTTGGTTTGAGTCCCAGCTCTGCCAGGTCTGGGGTAAGGGTAGCTCAGTAGTTAAGGCATTGGACTATATTTTAAATCAAACCACCACCACCACCACCCCAACTTTAGCCAAAAATGTGGCCCATACATATGTTGTCCTCTGGGAACCCCTCAGTACTACATTTCTAGGGAATCAAAGAGAGAGCTGGGTTTTACTGTGACTTTATGCACACATACAGTACATACACCGACAATTTACACATTTCATCTCTTCTCATTATTTTGAATTGCTACTGTAGTTTGCACTTACTTTTTTTTTATTAGTATTTATTTACTTTTGTAGCCTGTCTCTACATTTCTTTTTAAATTCCAATCTTCAAATCTTCAAACAATAAATTGTGACACTTCCACTGCTGGCCTGTAGAGGTTGTTGGTCCTCTCCCTGGCTGTTGTTTTTAAGGTTCTCTTTACAAAATTCTGTGATCTTGCCTTCAGAATAAACTTCAAAGGTGACTGTATCAACTCTTATTTTAATAGTAGCATCTGTATACCTGCTCATTTATGAAGGATCTAATCGGCTAATCATTTGGAAGCAGCACAATGCACGCAATCATGCAGCTACAAGCCAAGAAGTTTAGTTAATGTTCACATTATTCATCAGAATAGGAAAACAAATCTTCACTGATTCTGATAAAGAATCATGTTTTTAATTACCAGATGGTCTGATCTGCATGGTTCAGATCCTGCTGATCTCATGGGATTTTCACTGATAACACTCTCTAGACTTTACACACACACACACACACACACACACACAAAACATCCAGTGAGCAGCTGTCCCATAAGTGGAAATGTCTTCTAGATAAGCAATCTTCAAAAACAATGGCTAGACTACAGGATGAGCTGATATGAAGGCCATCGTCGCTTAAATAACCACTCATTACATCCATAGTGAGCAAAAAAGCAACCCAGCAACATGATGAAATCTGAGGTGGCTGACCTACAACAGCAAAAGCCCACATCTGGTTCCACTCCTGCCAGACGAGAACATGAGTCTACATTGTTCTGCTGCATGATTGGATGAAGTAGATCCATACTGCAAATGATGCATACCATAAATACCACTTTAACAGATGGATGGATAAAGAATATTGTTAAATTTAAAGATTTAAGAGTGTAGAATCACATTGTTATCAGAAGAGATTTCAAGCCTTAACAAGGGTCCGAGCCAATCATCTACATTCCACAGATAGACAGCGATTGTGCTGTGGAACAATCACACGCAATAAGCAAGCCCACACTGGCAAACCATCAACAAGCACAAGCATACACTACATTCTGCAATGCATTCTACAATAGAACACAATCTCCAAAATGTCTGGATTATCTGTTGGTGGAATCATAATCTACAGCCTAGTAAGATCACATGCCTCTTACATTTTGTGACAAACTTAAGCCCTGCTTGTTTTTTTTTTTTTTTTTTTTCCTGCACTAGGGAACGGAATGGACTTCCTGTGAAATGTTAAACTGTGACCCCTAGTTGCATGCATTCCTGGGCAACATTTGTCTGTCACAGAAACAGACCCCAGGGCTGAAGATAACCACAGGAGCGCATGGCTAGTATTGTCTTTCTGATTTAGAGACATAAATGTCTTTAATCTTTAGATTTTATAACCTCAGATTGGAACTGGGACACACTCCATACCAGTGTGTCACCATATGCCTACTTGAACAGATCTTAGAATATCCTGCCCTTAAATGATTAGATTTAGACTAATTATAGAGAGGCTCTATATTATAAACAGCAGAGCCCGAGGCTATAAATAACAACCAGCAGAGAT
Organism: Clarias gariepinus; assembly: GCF_024256425.1. Classification (NCBI taxonomy): domain Eukaryota; kingdom Metazoa; phylum Chordata; class Actinopteri; order Siluriformes; family Clariidae; genus Clarias; species Clarias gariepinus. The sequence goes on from NC_071114.1 coordinate 4,311,222, forward strand.
CCCAGGTGGCATGACTGGGCTGTGTCCCATTTTAAGGAGCACGGCTTGTATGGGAATTATTGCAGGATACGGGCAGCTGCCCTTTTCTTCGAATGCATTCAGCAGTGTTATGGTAGGCTCTGAGAAGATTTCCCTCTTAGCTGGAATCAAGTACGACAAAGATATACCATATACCCTAATCACTGTTATTCTTTCTCAGAAGAGCTTACATAAAAACAGCATGGTCACATCTATGGCTGAGTAGCTTATATTACACATTACATTTTTACATGCTGTAGTTAATAATGAGAGAGGAAGCGGAGAGTCCACCACCATCTGAAACTTGCCCACAGAAACATGGAACACACATGTGCTTCAGGAAACCCCCACAACGTCTAGGGAGCCTGGCTATGATGTCATCTTTTTCTGTGGGACCTCCCCCTTTTGAAACACTTGATCTTCTATTTCTGCTGTGAGACACAGTCATCCACGGATCTAAAGTAATGTGGGAGGAATGTAAGTTACCGTCACACACAACCTCTTTTATTAGGGTCAGCAAGTGGAGACAGGACTGGGGAAAAAACACAGAGTGGAAACAGGACTGGAAAACAGGCCTCCTACTGTATACTGCTTGGCTAGAGATCACCACTGAATGGTAGCTACTGAACCCTATTTAGGCTTTTGGTTCACGGTTTAAATTTAGTATGTTGACTTTAGTTAATTCTGGTGTGAAATGGCACCAGGGAAAAATGATCTGAATAAACAGACCACCCCACCCAAAAGTCAAAAGTTCGGCTTGAAATTTTAGAAATAACTTCTCGTTGTCCTCCGCGTTCCCCTGCACAGCGCAGTGACGCAAAAACACAAGTTCTGGTTTGAAATATTAAATCCTATCCCTGCTGTACACCCACTGGCCATTGCATTAGGTCTACTGTACTTGTTCTTTAATGCACTGCTTTAGGTATACCTGCTCTTTAATGTACCTATCTAATCAGCCTATCACAATGCATTTAGGCATGTAGACATGGTCAACACGATCTGCTGAAGTTTAAACCAGGCATCAGAATGGAAAGAAAGTTGATCTAAGTGACTTTGCACGTTTCAAGTATTTCCAAAACAGGTGATGCACAACCATCTCTAAGATTTACAGCAAATGGCCTGAAAAAAAAAGGAAATATCAAGCGAGCAACAGGTCTCTGGGTGACAATGCCTTGTTGATACAGAAGCAGAAGACCACACCAGATCACTCCTATCAGCTAAGAGCAGAAAACTGAGGCTGCGGTTCACATGGGCTCAATAGAAGATTGGACAATAAAAGATTTGAAAAACGTTGCCTGGCCTCGATTGCTGATGCAACATTGGGATGGTAGGTTTAGAATTTTGTATAAACAACATGTAAGCATAGATCCATCCTGCGCTGGATCAGCAGGTCAGGCTGGTGGTGTAATGGTATTGGGGGGCACACTTAATTTCTCCCAGTTGACCACGGTTTAACCTGAGTATTGCTGCTGACCATGTGAATCCCTTTATGACCACAGGATAACGGGAAAAAGCTGAATTAACATGATGATAAGGTCACTGTATTCAAATGATCTCCACAGTCATAAGATCTCAATCCAACAGAGCGGCTTTTGGATGTGGTGGAACAGGAGGTTCGCATCATGGATTTGCAGCCAACAAATCTGCAGCAACTGCGTGATGCTATCATGTCAATATGAAGACATCTCTAAGGAATGTATCCAGGACCATGTAGAATCTAGGCTCTGAAGGCAAAAAGGGTGTTCAGTGCAGTACTAGCATGTTGTACCTAATAAAGTCACCTGTGAGTGTCTGTCCTCAGTTCTTATTCATCATAAACCCTGGAGTCCTGTTTACCAAAGAGTAAGAAGCCTTTATTTGTTAATTATAATATAATTTTCTTTTTTTGTTTACCCCAGCTTCTTAGGAAGCTGGAGTCAGCGTACCAGATGCATTGTCCCTGGAGAAGACCGGGTTAAGGGGCATAGAGTTTTACGGTGAACTGGTATGTTTGGATGCCGTTCCCCCACTCTCATTCATCACATCAGGTCTTGAGGGCGAAGTGATGGATTGTCTTACTTCCCAGTGAGCCCTCATGTCTGTGTTTCTTTCTGCTTATACCTTTTAGTTAGGCTGTCATAGTCCTGCCAGAGTACCGGCTTGCACTTATACACTGACTTTATCCATTATGTGAGTATTCCTGAATATATTCTCTCTCTCTCTCTCTCTCTCTCTTTCTTTCTCTCTCTCTCACCTTCTCTCCTTGAGATACCAGTGGTCCTGACAGCTTCTGCCCTCCAGACAGACTGGCCTGATCCATCCTGATGCCTTACTTCTAGTTGGAGTTCTCTGCTTAAACATACAAATGATACCTGAGGATGGTTCCATTAATAACCATAAAGATTTTTAGACTTTTATGATTTTAGAACTGAAACCCTCATGAACATGGTTTATACCAATGTCTTTTAGGGGAACAGTTAAAAATCTCAACAAAGTGGACTTTGTTATATGATTGCTACTGTATATGATTGCTGTTTTGATCATATAACATGAGGTATATTTATTTATGGTCTCACTCTTCTGTATTACCCCAATGAGGATGGGTTTCAATTTGACTCTCGTTCCTCGTGAGGTTTCTTCCTCTTGTCATCTTAGGAAGTTTTAAATTGTCACTGCTTCCTCCAGCTTGCTAATTATGGACAAATCGAACAACTTATAAATCTATTCTTTTTAATATTTTAAATCTATGTCTACTATAAATTAATTTGATATTGAATTGAATTAAGGGATGGAAATTATGTTAGGTCCGCCATTTACAGTACTCAGTTATTTAGTTATTTTTTCAAAAATGTAATCCGTTATTTAGACAATTTATGTAATTCGTAAGCCAGACAGCAGTCATTCCCAATCCGTTAGTGTGTGTGTGTGTGTGTGTGTGTGTGCGTGTGTGCAAGTCGTCCTACAAGCCCCGCCCCAATAACCTGCCCACCTCTGTCATTCCTGCTGTTATACCCCTATGGGGTTTAACTATGTGAGGACCGACGCGCGGAAAGATGGAAACCTAATCACAGCGCCAAAACTCGCATTGAATCATGATAACCCGTATATTAGTAGTTAACAGATTACGGGCCAAACTTCGCTGAGTGATGTTAAAATAATTATAAAGGTCTTGACTAAAACAACATGCATGAGGAATCACAAAGGAGTTTTAATTTTCTGCAATGGAAAAATACTCGAACTAGTTACTTCAATCATAAAGTAACGCTATAATGTAACTGATTACTTTTTAAAGACAGTAATTTTGTAATTCAATTAGTTACTTTAAAAAGTAACGTCCCCCAACACTGCTTAAGAAACAGACAGATTCCTCTGAAACTGCGCAGGTACAGGGACTGGACTGAAAATGAGAGCCTTCAGGAAGCCTGGAGAACTAATCGTCAGGACTACGATAAATAATACAAGTAAGTCTAAATGAAAAACATGAAGAAATTAGTGGTGGTTCAAGTGGTGTCAACTTGCACAATACTGTATATTTTTGTGAAAATCATTTGATATATTATGCAAAAAATTATTTACATTTCTAGACTAAAATGTCTAGTTTATACAACAGTGAAATGTTATATAACATTCCAGTGAAGGTAATGAGTCATGAATTCCATGGAAGTGAGATCAGGAGGAGTAAATTCCATACAACACACACACACACACACACACACACACACACACACACACACACACACACACACACAGAAAAACAAAAACAGATAAGGATATGAAAATAATGCCACCTTTTCCTTAAAGCCAGTACCTCTGGGGAATAAAAAAAAAAAGTGATTATACATTTCAATTATTTTGTAATTTGCAAAAGCAAAAATTGCGTGGAAACATAAACAAAGTGCTGAAACTCATCCACAGGTTATGTAATATTTATATACAGTATTATATTTAAAAATTTATGTATTTAAGTATTATAATATTTAAAAATTCTTTATCTACATGTTGGTCCATTTTCACCTTGGTTAGTAGTATCCTACATTACCCATAATGCATTTAAAGTACCTGAAGAGAGTGATGACCAACGTTGCTTTGGTCCGTGGTAGGATCTCCAGTCAAGATTCGCATGCGCATTCACACACTACAGGCAATTTAGGAACACCAACTGGCCTAATCTAAATGTCTTTGGCCTGTGGGAGGAAACCAGGGAACCCACCAAGCACTTGGAGAACATTGGGCAAACTCCATGCACACAGACCCAAGGTGGGAATCGAACTCAGACCCTGGAGGTGAAAGTCGACAATGCTAAGCACTAAAAAAAAAAAATCACTGTGCTATTACTAAATATCTCAAAGTTCACTAATTAGCTACTATTTAGCTTTACAAGTTTTTTGTGTTGCAGAGCTGCACAGCATTCTGTAGCATGACCAATTGATCTTCAATTAAGTATGATGCATGAGAAAAGCTCTTAATCTAACGTTCCAAAGGGGATAGCGAGACCTGACTTATTCCTAAAATCACTAAGAAGCTTGACAGCCAACCAGTAACTTTTTGACTGAATAACAAAAATGCAGCATGAACCAACATATAAGCACAAGAATCACTAAAACACCCCAGCTGTTTTAATATTAGAACATGGATGTGTGCTGGTGTCAGGTGAGGAGGCCTGGGGTGAGGTCACATTCCAACTGATCCCAAGGCAGCTCCGGACATTCGAGTTAGCCTTAACACTCCATGTCTTCATTGAGCTCGCCTTGGGCACGGGAAAATCTTGATGTTACAGCATTTTAACTTTTACAACGGTTATACGAGGCAATCTTGTGTTCCCCACGCTTTAGGAGGGGAACCGCCCACACATTGGTGCATTGGCCAGGTGTCCCCAAACTCTTGGACATACAGTATGTTGTGCTTAATGTGTTTTAGGGTGGTGTTTTACTTAGGGTCCAGATTCAGGAGAAACTGATTGTTTGGCTCATATACCGAGGTCAGAATAGCTACAAATAAAAACTCCATAAATGCTCTACATCTATTTTCAAAGGGCTTGGAAATATTGGTCTGGATCCATGTTGGGTTCAAGCCAGCCAGTTTGCTGAGAGTTATACTTTGTTATAAACCTAGAAAATGGGGTCACAGTATTATACTAAACACATGAAAACATTTTCACAGAATATTAAGACAGTCAAGCCTGTGTAAACAATAAAAGACTGAAATACCCAGACATTTGTTTGGGAAATGTGAAAAAACCCAAATGCTTTAAGCATAGGACAAACCACATGATTTTAGCCCTGATTTCACAACTAATACTGAGACACAGTGACACTCCCAACATCTCACCGCAACCACTGTGTGCGAAGGTTGCGTAGAATGCACCCTGAATCTGAATGGACACTTCTTACAGAGGATAACTATCAAGAAATCACTAAAACCTGCTAAACATGCAGTTCTTGTATGCCGATTGGAGTTGAATTAACTAATTAATTTACTAACTCTCAAGAGCCAGCATCATGTCCTCTGTTTCCGGAAAGAAAATGTCCTGTAGCCTGTAAAACCACTATTTATTTTGCAGTTAAAAATATATAGTACAAGACAGACCAGTTTCTGGATGGAAACACAAAACCTAATTTACGCTCCTGGGATTTGCATAAAAATAGAAAGGAGCGAAGGTGACAAAGTTAGAAGAAGAACTCATATTCTCTAAGAAAGTCTAAGATCAATAAAAGGTAATAAAATAAATTTTTATAAGAAAACTGCGCCTTTTAAAATTGTTTAAACTCAAGATTTGTGCCGGCAAGAATTTTAAGAATTGTAAACGGCAACTACCAGAAGGTAACATGCTTCTGTGAAAGTGTTATTAAGTAGATTAAGGACATCCTACTTGCATTCTACAGAACATATAATTCCAGAATTGCAAGATATTTAAATCTGCCTTAGCAGAAGAGTATTAAGCGGCTAAGAAAACTGTCTTGTGGTCCAGAATGCTGGTTTGTTATTGGATGGGTTCCCCTGTGAGTTATTCTATAGACACTTCCATCTGACATCACCATGAACCCAACACAACCATCTAATTTTCCTCTTAAGTGATTTGGAAAAAATAATGACAATGCAGACATAAAAAAAAAAAAAAGAAAAATGCCAGCAGCAAAAAAGCTGGAGTGATTTATCACTGTATAACACACAGAATGAGTTGCTCTTGACAGGTATGTGGAGTCTTTATGAAGCTTTGAATTGTTTGAATGTTCTGCTTCACATACTGTACTGAGTAAATACAGGTTATTGTTCCATGGAAAGTAAAACTGAAAAGCAAAAGCACTCTTTATAATAGCTCAGTATAATAACCTGGCTATAAAGCAGGTCAAAGTGTGTGCTTAAAAGTGATCATGCACAACCTCAGGAATTTCAGGTCCCTTTTGTCGCGTAGCATGAATGGTTCTTTTGTTGTTGTTGTTTTTTTAAAGACCAAGTAGTTTGCTACTTGTCTGACATTTAATTTTGAACTTAGGTGTTCAAATGGTGTTTCCTGATTTTGATTACTTTCTACACTGTAAAACAACGCTGAAGGCGTCCAAACTATACCATAATGATATTGAGATGTATCTGCTACTTAAGATCTGTAAAGCTTTATAATGGCTCTAATCTGAGGTGCTGTTTGTTAATTGGTGATTTCTGAGGCTGGTATCTAAGTTCTTAATGAACTTTTCCAGTTTTTATTCCATAGTTTTGAAAAATAAATCCAGCATTGTTCCAGAATGTAGAAAAAAAAGTCAAAAGTTCTGACTGGTACTGCACAGTAAGTTAGCTTAAATAACAATCATGCTTTCCCTATTAGTTCAACCCGTCTCCATCCATAGCAACACTTAAACACACACTCACTGTTAGTTTTTATAGTTACTGTTGGTTATTCTTTTGAATTCTGTTGTTGCCACTGATGGGCCCTTGAGCAAAGCCATTAACCATCAACTGCTTAGATGAGATTGAAAAAGTTGTTTTGGATAAAGCCATCTGCCAAATGCTATGACTGTAAATGTAAATGTAACGTCTGTGGCACTTCGATGTTTTCTATGTAATTTCGCACAGTAATAAAGAGATTTAAACAGGCTCAGCTACCAACAAAGCATTTTTTTGTATGACACTCAAGCGCTCTAGTGCCATGAATAGAACAAGTCTGGACATTTGCAAAAATCACTTCACAACATAATGTCATACAAATTCAGACTCATGACAAGTTGTTGGAAAGCCATGCCAAGAGAACTACGGTACAATCTCTATAGAGTGATACCAACTCCAACTACACTTGTTTTTGGGATTACTGACGTACTGGATGTTCTATCCATAATATGCAAATGAATTTTGTGGGTTACTAAGCAGAAAGAGGGGACATATCCTCGTAATGCTTTAATAAATTTAAAACAAATCTTTTAAATATGTGACCTAAAAAAACTTTGAGTTGAATGACATCTTGGGAGGGCTACTGAAAACAGGAAGAGAGGCAACAAAAAAAACTAAAGCCTTGATGTTCTGCCTTTGAAATGTATATTTCCTTGGGAACAAGTGCTATTAACTGTTCAACTATAAATGTTCTATTATACAGTGTATCTAAATGTTGAATTATTGCCCTGAGGAAACACTGGAAGAACGTTGTGACAAAAAAACCAAAAAAAAAAAAACTACACTGTAGGACAGGAAAACTTTGTAATACCTGTCGTCCTTGAAAGTCGCTAACTTTCGGATCTGTCTGTCTGAACTGTACACATAATTATACCAACACCACTTGCACATTACAGTAACTCGGCTGGGAGTTATTGCCACATCCCCCATACAGTCCTGACATTTCCACATGTTTGTGCCATTAAAGGAGTTCCTGGGAGGCCAGTGTTTGGATAAGAAGCCAGGATTCTGGGATTTTCCACATTGATGGTATCCAAACACTAGTGAAACACTGGGATAAGTGCATTATTGTAGCAGAGGGTTATACAGGGAGTTTTTAGCCCCAATGGAATGAAAGCAACTCTTGTTCATCATAAATGTATTAACACTGGTTAGTCACAAAGGTTTCTTGCATATGTCTGGTTAGAAGTGTTTGTAAGTCTCTGTACATTCTTACACACAAGAACTGCTGAGAAATAAATTACATTCCATACACAGACATGTGAGTGTATATACGGTACTTGGTTAATGCAGAAAACCATATATACATACTGTAGGCTTTGATAAATAAGAACCCTGGGGGAGCAGCAGCCGGTTTCAGCTGGGGGAGTAAACAGGAAAAGGCAGTGAGTGCCGTCAGCTGGAAAGCTCTTTCTCTGATAACTCCAGAAAAATCACAAGGTGGTGGGCAGAAGTTTGTCCTGAGTCAGCGCAGTTTAGTGGAAAAAGTCTGCTAAATCATTTATCTATTCCTAGTTACTGTACGTGATGCAGATAAATACAATGGAGATTAAGAGAGTTATACATATTGTCATGATTCATCCCAATAGCAATAGATTTTTTTTTTTCAGCGTTATTTTGTAAATTTTACAGTAGGCATTTTACATTACGATTTAATTAAATGTTGTTGTTTTTTAGAATTGCACAGGATCATGATCATTTAAAACAGGTGCTCACAGAAGTTTACATTAGTGCATTTGACAAGTTCCATATGTACTGTCTGTTAACATTCTTACAGCACTGAGTCTCTGCTTTGCAGCTGCATGAAATGGCAGTCCGTAATAAATGATCTTAAACTCAGGGACAAAAGAGACAAGCTTCTTCTACAATAGACTTCTAGCACCAGAGAGGAGGACTTACAGTACTTTGTGTTTGATCAAGTGAAGTATGTTTTAAAAAAAGTTTTGACTGGTTAAAAACTGCATTGTTTCCCCTATAACAGTACACTCAGGAAATGCGGATCACCATGCCAACAAGACCCTTTTTTTATTTAAAAATAGCTGAGATTTTTTTTTTACCATCCATTTTTACAATGCAAGTTCATCAAGCGTTTAAGTGATTTTATGAGTCAGTCATGATTCAGACAGTCAAACAGAACATTAAGTTGGTGGTTCAGCACTAATAATAAGTTAGACAGTTCAAGCCAATTTCAGGAATTTTTTCATTTTTTTTTTTCGGCTTGATGTGGTTCCTGTTGTGGTTCCACTTCCTGTTCCACCTGCCATTTTGGTTCATTCCCGAGCACCCACACCCACTGGTCTCTCCCTCTGCTCCAGCGTTCCCAATTACCCACACCTGTGTATAATTAACTCTGTTCCTCTCACTTTTCTTCTATACCGCTTTATCAGGTATTCAGGGTCGCAGGGACCTGGAGCCTATCCCTGAACAGGGTGCCAATCCATCGCAGGGCACACACACATTCTCATACTACAGGCAATTTGGGAATGCCAATTAGCCTAATCTACATGTCTTTGGACTGTGGGAGGAAACCCATCAAACACAGGAAGAACATGCACACAGAGCAGGGAATCGAACCCGGACCCTGGAGGTGCAAGGTGACAGTGCTAACCGCTACACCACCGTGCCACCAACTCTGTTTCTTCTCTAGTTAAATAAGGCTCAGTTCTCAGTCACTTTACCAGATTGTCTGTCTTAAGTCATGTTTTAGATTTATAACCTGCCTTTTTCCTGGACCCTGCTCTGGGCTCTTGCATTGGATCAATATCAGTAGCTGAAGAAGGGATATTGATTGATTGATTGATTGATTGATCATTTTTGCTTCTTCTGTTATTGTGATGTCCCTTGATTCCATTACTGCCCTGATCTGATTCATAACCTTCATCACTCGTGAAGAATATAGTGAGCAGACTTGCTGCCAGTCAGATCACATTTATGTCACTTCCTGTTTTCTCCGTATTACCTAAACAAAAACATTTTCCTTAAATCGTTTTAAAAAAGGTCCCTTTTAAGGTTCTTTAAATAAACACTCATACAATTTGGAAAAAAAACCTCACTGTACACACTGTACATCCAAAAGAAAACTCATCCACTGTGTACAAATAGGAGAACATGTTATACTTTTTGATTGAAATTCTGTCTAGCTTTATTCTGTGTGTTGGGATTTCCACTCGTTTGAACATTAGGATGGGCTGTAACATAAAACACATGTCCGCGCAGTCATCCACTGTCAGACAAAATTATGGTGGGATTAGAGTATGACATCATGGCTTGTTCAGCGAGACAGACGGAATGATTCATTGCACTGTGGAAACTGTGGTGTGATTTCCTGGGGCAAATTTGAGGAAAGCCGTTTTTTTCCAAGCATGTAATGATGCAAGCATCTGCAGGTACCTCACTGGAGTCTAATAGATTCTGTGGATTTCAACAGGTTTAACATGATCAAGATCGAAAAGCTTATGATCACAACCGTTTGAGAAGTGGCCACTCAAGCGCTGTATCGACTGCCTACTTCTGCTGGCTCCCATGTGAAAGGACTCTATATGATGTATGAAACTGCATTTTTGTTCCCGGCCAGGTGAAAAGTCCTTCAGGTGCTTTGATCCATCTGCAGTTTAGTGCACGTGCCAAAAGCAACCATTCAATGACCACAGCAGTCACGGATATAAATATCACCTATTCATAACTGAGCACAAGGTGGAGTCTTTCCGTTTAGGAAAGCAAACAGACTACAAGAGGGAAACAAAATATTTGGTTGAATAAACCTGACATGAACAGGACATACACACAAACTTCATCAAGGGAGGATCTGTAGCCAGCTACCTCCTTTCTAGAAGGGCCTTTATGGCAGAGACAAGCTGCAGATGTTTGGGAGGCTTGTTTGAGACCATGATATTAGCCGAGTGGAGGAGTGTTATACATTTCCCAGAAATATCATTCCTAAAATACACTTGTGGTGTTTTTGCACATCCTCTGACGTAGAACCAAGAATGTGTCTGATCTGAGCCTGCCACAAAGGTCAATGCAGCCTTCATCTGCTGCACTGTGTGTGTTGTGAGTGTTTGAGAAGGGGTGGTGTGATTATTAGTGATGTATAATCGGAGAACTTGGGTAGGTGCATTGATTACTAAGTCAATGACTGAAATAGCTCTAATTAGAATTTATATAATAAAAGTGATTAAACTCAATGTGCAATCACACCACCACATGTGCAATGTGCATGGTCACAAATCAATAAGATTTAGTTTAATTCTAACATATTCGAATCTGTGCTGTAAAAATTTAATCATAACATGTTTGTGGAAGCCTGATATTTACACTTTGTGTGTATTTAGTAATTTATGCATGAACGAATCTTTGTATTGAGGGCCTATGCATGGTTCCAAAAAAAATATTTTATATACATATATATATTATTCCTTTATCTGTATCCTCAAACTCATAAATATAATGTTACCCACAGCACTGTATTATACACTGCAATATAGAGAATGTGACTGATTCTATATCACCTGGCCAAAACAAAGTTGCACCCTCTAAGGTTTCTTTTATTACAGCTTTGATTACAAGTGTGTGTGAAAATGATTCCTCATGCTCCCAGGACCACTCTTCCACAATGTTCCTGGAATATACCCGTACCATCCGGAAAGAAAAACTCCATAGATGTGATAACCTGGTCATTCAGTACATTCGGGTCATCAGCTGACTTCATTTTATTGCCACATAACGTTGCGGAGTCTGGACCTGAGCATCTGATCAACCCCAGGTCATAACACTGTCTCCAGAGGCTTGTACAGTGGACACTATGCATCGCTTCATGTACTTCCCTTCTTACCCTGACACGCCCATCGCTCTGGAATAGTTTAAGTAATCTCAATTCATGACATTTCTTCTACAGAGCTGTTAGTTCAGCAGTATTCTAACCAGTTTTAATAATGTATTGAAGGGATATTAACAGAGTTCAAGTTATTTAAAATATCCTTAGTTGCTTTCTTTGCTTGATACAGCACAATAATTTGACCTTTCTGAAATGACGAGGTTTTTGGGCCCAAGCAGTCTATTTAATAACTCAACTAGCAACTACTTAACTACCTAACAATTTTGTATAATTTGTAGTGTCCTGTATGAGAGTTTTCGCAGATCTGACACACCTGGGCTAATTATCAGAGACAATCGGCCAAAACAGTATTGGTGCTGATTTTATTAATTTTTTTTAGGTTATAAATCATTCTCACTCACTCATCGTCTATACCACTCTATCCTGTATTCAGGGTCGCGGGGAGCCTGGAGACTATCCCAGGATAGGACTTAGGGCACGAGCCAGGGTACACCCTGGACAGGGTGCCAATCCATTACAGGGCACACACGCACATATACCCACTATTCCCACAATCTGGGAAAACCAATTAGCCTAATATGCAGGTCTTCAGGAGAAAATCGGAGTTCCCGAAGGAAACCCACCAAGCGAGAAGGATTCAAAGGAGAACATTCAAACCCCATGCATACACAGGTGGGAATCAAACCTGGACCACGAAGGTGCAAAGCAACAGTGGCAAGCACCTAGGTTATACATATAATACAGAAAATGTGTGTGCCAAAGAAAGTACTTCTAAAATTTTTGCAACATGGAAGTGACCAATCTTGCTTTCCTAAGGTTGCTAACAGCCGTTTTGGAGAGATGATTTTATATGTGACCCAGAAAGGGCCATTTTTCAGCGTTATACTGTCTCACTTCAAACAATAATATTTAAAAATGCAAATGATTCGTATTTCTTTATGAGTACTGATACTAAAATAAGTGCTGAAAAGTCAAAGCTTAAACAGCAAAACCATGTCAAATTCATGTTGAAATATCTTAACAAATTTTGCATTTTTAGAATAATACACTTTTTCAGGTTTATGTCTTTTCATGTGAAATCTAAATCGGCCGCGTTTCATCTGAATGACAGTTAAGATCATTGAAACGTTTGAATATTAAAAAGTTATGGACACTAAGGACATAAAAAGGACATATAAATGTGTACGTATTTACAAGAAACGAAGCATGGATCAGGAGATAAGAAGAATTAAGTGTTATGAAAAAAATGGTCTTATATATATAATGGTCCAAAAATAAAGTTTTTCATCTAGGTGAGACACTTTTTTAGTACTTGGGACCCCCAACAAAAACAAAGCCCTCTACCCCACTCAACTGTCCCAACAACACTTTTTTGGCTCGTTTTTTTTTCTTTACCTTGATGTATGCGAGCTGCAGGTAGTTGTATGGGATTCTCCTGTGGAAGTCCTGGTCAACATCAGCACTCACTTTATGCACAGAAACGGGTCCGAGCGCTTTTTCCAGGCATTTGTTGAGACATGAGGCTCTGTGCAAAATCGCATCAAACACCTGGAGGTCAGTCACAGTCGGGGTCGCGGTCGGAGTCGGGGTCGCGTCGAACGTGTGTTGATCCCGGCACTGGAGTCCACATCGGATTTTGTTCCGGCGCACTTGTGTGAAACTCTGCAGCGCGTGCTCCATGTAGCGCACCACGCTCGTGTAATCGCCGCGCTGTAACGCATCCTCTCCGCTGCTGTAGAGCAGGTCGTACGGTTCGAGTGTGGCTCCTGATATCAGCGCGCGTGACTGCAGGAGCATGAGGGTTAAAACCCCGCACGTGTGGACGAAGTGGACGATCATCTCTCGCGCTCAGAAGAGCTTTCCAGGGAACTTTCTCAGTCTTATAAATCACCTAACAGGAGTTAAACACTGGAGGAGAACACAGTACGCGCTCAGGCACAACCCACACACACACACACACACACACCGCCGCCTCGAGCGCTCTGATGGTCATCTTGATGGTCCCATAGCCGTAGGCATTTAGGTCACGTCCCATAGACTGCTGGATGAAATGAACTCCTCCCCCACGACATTACTCCTGCTTTCTACTACACTACTGCATAGTATATACTCAGTATAGAGATTAGTGGTCCTGTACTGAGTGTACTCCGCTGTACTGTTAGATCTTAGAAAGCAACGCTTTGATTTATTTTTTTCAAATACGCACCAACGCTTTGATCGTGAACATTTGTTTCACTCTGGAACACATCGAAGTGTAGAAGTACAAACTCAGAAACTAATGGTGTAAAATAAACATCAGACTTTCACATGATGAGATTTTATAGATTTATTACAATTAATAACAATTTGATACCTGATAATATTATTACATCTAATATATATCTATATAATATTGATGAAGTTCCCCCCAGAAGTCCCCAGGTCTTCCAATGTATGAAGAGTTCTGACCAATGTACAGACAAAACAAAAGCACAATAAAGGTAATGAATGTACAAACCAGTACAGTGCCTTTTAAGGGCACAGAATTGTACCTTAATATAGAGAAACTAATTCGTACCAATTCTGTTTGTACCATTAAGGACATTTTCATTTTATAAACTTGCTGGTAAATTATTGTAATTTATTGTACAAATCTTGTCCTCCATGGTACCACCTCAGTGACAAGTCCTTTTGTACCTTAATGGTGTTTATAATGTGATACTTTGGGAACCATATAAAAAAAATGTTATTATTCTTATTAAATTCAATCAATTTGTTATTAATGAATATATATAGGGAAATATACCATGAACACAAGTTGGAACACTGCCTTAGATTACAGTAAAATATTTTGTAAAAAATATATTTTTTTATGTTTGCAATAAATAACTAATTTAAAACACTTCTATTAGTTAAAAAAACCTTTCACAAAATGCAATCACACTAAAATGGTACAGTATATAAAATACAATTTTAAAGGATAAAGCCTTGGTTGTGTGTTTTGACCTCAATCTACTTCCCGCTTTTTATTCTGACAGATAAGTCTTTAACAGCTGCAGCAACTTGGGCAATTCACAGCTGTCTCTATTCAAATTCAAATTCAAATTTTATTTAAATTCAAATTTTATTTGTCACATACACAGTCATACACAGTACGAAATGTAGTGAAATGCTTACGCATTTCATATCAGCTGTAATTCACATTACAGCTGATAGATAGGTAGGTAGGTAGGAAGGTAGATAGATAGATAGATAGATAGATAGATAGATAGATAGATAGATAGATAGATAGATAGATAGAATAAACAATGTGAAAATGGTTAACATTATTGCATGCAACGCTAAATAAGATACACTAGTTTAACTCACTATATTTAGGATGGGTGGGTAAAACATTTATATTTCAACTTAGGAACAGAATATAAAAATAAATAATAACAAAATAATAAAACCACAATTTTTTTTTTATTTTGCCATTTTCTAGTTTAATCATTTAAGCGCACTTTTTAATGTCGAATTATATTAATAAACTCTTTGAACATAATTTGTACCGTTGTGTACCTTTTTTTCAGAAAGTGTGGATATACATTTTTAAGGCATTTGTGGTAAGAAGAAAACTATCTGAGCAGGATTCAATTAAATTAATTTTTATTTATCTAGCACTTTTAACAACTGTCATTTTTGCATAGCAGCTTTACAGAATCAAAAGAAAATTAGGGAAATAAGTTTAAAATGTATGAGCAACTACTGTATGTTTAAATCAGAATGTCCGATTGTCCCTGATAAGCGAGCCGAGAACGTGTTAGGAGTTCAGTATAACAGGAGATGTGTGTAAGGTAATATGGAGTCCAGTTTGGTCAGGTACAAAAAACTGTTTTGAATGACTGCAGTCACAAGTCCTCAGAGAACAGCTGTCTGTACCAGCCGAGACCAGGACCAGATAAGGAAGAAATCCTTAGAGGAACCAGACACAAAAGAGGAGCCATCCTCATTCTGGTAAATTTCTACGATTGGCCTATTATCCGTAATTTTTCCTATTGTTTTGACAGAAGGGTGGTGTAGTGGTTAGCACTGTCGCCTTGCACCTCCAGGGTCCAGGTTTGATTCCCGGCCAGGCTCGATTTCCGTCTCTGTGTGCATGGAGTTTGCATGTTCTCCCCGTGCTTAATGGGTTTCCTCCCACAGTCCAAAGATATGCAGGTTAAGCTAATTGGCATTCCCAAATTGCCCATTGTGTGTGTGTCCTGCGATGGATTGGCACCCTTTCCAGGGTGTACCCTGCCTCATGCCATAAGTCTCCTGGGATAGACTCCATGCCCCCCTGTGACCGTGAAGACGGGATAAGGTGGTATAGACGATGAGTGAGTGAAAGTGAGTAACAGAAGCTTCGAGCATTGTAAATTACTGAATCCAATGTAGTTCCAAATGTCATGTCAAAATGAAGATATGAATTGTTCAGTAATAGAGCAAACTGTTCTTAGAACTTGAACATCCACAGCCATCTTTATGCAGATCTTTAGATTGTCCTTGTGGGGCCTGAGAGCAAAAGTGTAAAGATGAGGAAAACTCATTTCTTAAATCCAAATCTTTTACATTATTGATAAAAGGTCTCCAAATATTCTCAAGCACGTCTTCTTTTCCTTTTCGTGTATATAGTATGCTTTTTTCTATTGGAAGGCTTGATGACTTTTGACTTGTTCACTTTACGACAGTTCCTCTTTTTTTGTGTGTTTTTTTCTTTTCATAACCGTGCAATTTCTTTTAGCTTTTAGCAAACCAAGATCTATAAATGCTCTCTCATTTTTCCTGTTGGAATGTCCTTTATATTATAAACCTCATTTATATGATCCACTGAGGTCATTTTCTTATTCACATACAAGGTTAAGGCTGTTTTTTATCAAAAAGGAAATTTCATAATTAAATCTGATTGTTACAAATCTGTATTGTGAAATATGTGTTATCAGCTCAGTCTGTAAACAGATAAGCTATCTCTTCATGCATTCCCACGTTCCCCATCATGTCATCACATGGATTGGGAGCCAGGGATTCGGGAAAAAAATTGACAAAATTTTCTCAGTGCCTAAATAACTTGATAACCTTTAAAAAAAAAAAAAAAAAATTGTGCCAAAAACACAGAACAGGATCAGTGTAATGTTAAGCCCTGACCTCAACCCCACTGAGTACCTTTGGGATGAACTGGAGCGTAGATCGCGAGCCAGGCCTTCTCGTCCCACATCTGTCTATTTAATAATTAATAATTTGCAGGTATTACTGCAAAAAGCTACTGTTTCGCTTATTAAATCTTTACCTATGTACATTAAAGGCTATAAAGTGTAACATGCAGCTAGCATGAAAAAGTCTGAAAAGGTTTTTATTAAAGAGTGTTTGTCGCCCTCTTGTGGTAAAGTTTAATTAATGCTCAAATACAGCATTATATATATATATATATATATATATATATATATATATATATATATATATATATATATATATATATATAACGCTGTATTTATATATAATATATATATTATAAGATTTGGAAGCATTTTAAAGGAATTAATAATTCATGGTAATAATAATAATAATAATAGAACAACAACAACATGTGACACTAATGAGAACAGGGCAAAACTAAATTTTAGGAAATATTAGGAAACAACTAGGAAAAGTTTTAAATGGATATGCTACTTATCATTATGAGACAATCTACAGCCAAAGTCAATGCAAGGTTACAAAAGGAGGGACAAGGGCTATATACACTATACACAGAGTTACACAACGAACACCCATGACATCAGTAGGTAATGACAGAGAAAAGGTGGAGCATTAAGTAAAACAGGAAGTAACTCTGAACATACAGTCTACATTGGAATAGAATGCTGTAAGGTCACTTTAGGCTCGCAGAGCATGCTGTTTCCCTAATTGAATTATCTCAAAGTTTTTATTTTTATATCAGCTGTTTTCTTTTATATTCAAGTGAACATTTAAAATCATTAAATGATTTTTAAATAGTTAAGTCTTCAGAGCTTCAGATCCTCTTCTGTCATTTGCAGGGTTGACTGTTATCATTAAGATAAAAAAAAAATTGTTTGCACATCACTGCTAAATAAATAAGTCTTTGATGATCCTGTCCCTGTGTAAAGAGCTCTTTGCTAATTGCTAACGAGCAATACTGTGTTCACAATAGCAAGCAGAAAAGCAAAAGGCAACCATTCATGCCTTGTTCATATCTAACATTTACATGCAACCTGGATGCATGCTCACACATGGAGAACACTACTGTAAGAATGGGTGTTGTCTGACTTAATAATGATAATGTGTGTGACACCTTTCCTCCAGTGAAAATGATGCATGAATTCCAATCTCCATTCGTCACTGGAGATGCATTCAAACTGCCAGGTGTGTTGGGCTTGTCTGACATACAGTACGTTTTAGTTGTCAATTTCTGATCTGATCACATTTTATTCACGGTTAAGACCAGGTGTGAACCTCAGTACCTAATTTTCTGTTTAATTGATTTTAGTTCTTGTTTTACTGTAAATTGTATACCTCAAATACTTTTACAATATACCTTAAATGGGGAAAAAAGGTACTGAAGAAAATTCTATTTTAGACATTTAAACTTGCTGTCAACATCTAACTAGTTAATTTGCTAATTGCAATAATTATTCCCTTTCAATCGAACATTCAACAGTTAAAATTATTCTTGACATAATACACTAATGAACATTATAAAGGGATGCACAAATGAATGGGCAGACAGATCCCTTTGTGTATTAGATGAAGATGAAGTGGTGCACAGCTAAGGGCGAAGAAGCTGTTCACAGCTCAGGACTCCATGAGGCTGGACTGGACAGCTGTACTCAGAGTTAAATGTATATTTTTTGGCCTAAATTTGCTAAAAACCCAACAATGTTCATTGAAGCATGGTGGTGGTAGCATTATAGTATCAGGGTTGAAGGAAAGATGGATGACACCAAAATGTGGCCAATCTTATAAGACAACTATGGATTTCTGGAGACTTCAAGAGACATCAAATGATCGCTATCTGACAGCGCAATCATGCTGTCAAAGCTACATTGGAGTGGTTTAAAACCTGAATTCAGGTTCAAAATCTAAATGCTTTAGGATGGCACAGTTTAAGTCCAGACTTTAACCTGTGAAAAAAATTTTTTTTTTAATTCAAGCAAAAAAATTATACAATTTTAAACATAAATGTAAAATATTTTGCCAGGTATAGGTGGTTCTACCAATTAATAACCCAGGAGGTTCAATGCAACCAGCATGAGACCCAAATTGATGATTTGACTGATGATTAATTGACAGATTTTAAAAAGTATATACAGTATTGCACATGCATTAACTTCTTGCAAAAAAAAAAAAAAAAAAATCATTTAAACACATAAAGAAGGAATTTAAAGGAATTCCAATTTAAAGGTTAAATCATAGGCCTTGTCCTCAGGTCATACAACTATGTGTTCAATTTAACACTCGTAGTAGCTGCTTAGCAGCTGCTTGACTATTAGGCAAGGGTTACCTTTCGGCCTGTACATGTGAGATTTGTGCTTGTCACTCTCAAACCTGTTGGGTGTCATTCCTAGTTAAGGGAAAAGAGCCTGGGGCACAACGGCCTGCCTTAAACTGCTTCATATGAGAGAGCTGTGTATGTTTAAACAAATGTCGATTGACCTAAGTGTGAAAGTAAGTTTGCTTGATGAGAGAAAAAGATTAATACACCACATTATGATCTAGAGGTTAAGGTGTGAATGCAGACATAATCTTTCAGTAGAAAAAAAGGAAAAGTGAAAATTTTGCATTGTTATTGTGCATAAAGTAGCTGCTTTCCCAAAAAAAAGCAAAGGTAAAAAAAACAAAAAACAAAACAAAATGAATTGAAAAAAGTCTGAAAAAAATCAGGTCACAAAAGCATCAGTGGATGTACAGTAAATGTTTTGTGAAAGATTGCACTGTAACTTGTAGTTTCTTTAGTATAATTTTTTTTTTCTACCCAGCCTTTCTGAACTTCGTCGACACACCCTAGTGAGCACCTCTACCGGTTTTTCCTGAAGATGTGCCCAAGGCTGATGGGGGGAAGAAAAGTCACCTGAATTAAAGTGAAGTTTACAGGTTGACTGAGCAGAAGGTGTGTTCTGACTCTTCACCACTGCTGTACTGACACACACTTTTTAGTGTCTTGGCTTCCGAATTGATTGATAAACTACTGACAAAAAGGGTTTAAATAATGTCTATTGGATCTTCAGGTTTCGATGGTTCTTCACAGCAGCATGTAATCTCAGGTAAGCACTGTGGAGAAGTTTTACGGATTCCTAGTGAAGACATGATCAGTTTATTTTTTTTTTGCAGTGTTAAAATTATTACTTATAATACATGGTGATAAACCATACAGTATTATACATGTCGTTGCATTGTTGTAATGGGGCAGCCGAACTAATTAACACCAATCGGGCGCCCACAATCATGTCTATTTTTAAGATAATATATAAATAATATAAAATGTAAATCTGCAAGCATTATTCTGATTTCTGTTCTGTTAGATTATTGGACGTGTCACTACAGCACGTCTCTGGTTTATCTCTCCAAACATTAATACATCAAAATTAAGCATAAAAAAAAAAAAAAAAAACTAAAATGCATAGGAATGCTGTAGTCTTACAAAAAAAAAAAATCTCTGAAATTAGCTATCTGATGAAACAGGCCCAAACATGCATATAATGTTTTTTTTTTTTTTTTTATGTCTTCAATACATTGTGTTCCTACACAGGGACAGTTCATGTAATAATTATATATTAGTTTATTAAATGATGTATAATAATATAAAATGTCCAAATTAATATTAAATGCAATTGTTAATAACATAAATATCTAGATATGTTTAATTTGTTTGCATTATATGTCGTTTGGGTAAAGTCAGTACAGTATAATAGTATAATGCTAGTACAGACCACTATTTCAGTCTTTTACATTTTACAGGCTTCTGGTCACACTAAAACTGTACAAGTGCCTGTGATGCGGGCCTGAAAACCTCTTGTTTCTACATTAAAATGATATTAAAAAGATTCAAAGCCAGTATAAAGTGTTGTGCTTTCAGGTGGTGCAAAAGTTCTGTTTTCCATCACACTGCTGCACACACTGCTGGGAACTGTGGCTGAAATTATCAAGAAAAACTTCAGTCATTGTTTCTGGTAGTGGGTGAAGCAGATATTCGTCTTGAATGGCAATAATGACATCACATCATCATCATGGTCTTGAGGAATGCTCTTATTTTAAAATTAAACAGCACCATGCGATAATTATGTATGTAATTATGTATAACTATGTAGTTATTCTTGTTAAAGTAACGTTAGTATTATTTAATTATAGATTATTATTATTATTATATAATTATAGCTAAGATAAATAAACATTAAAGACTGTTAATCTCTGTTTTCTTTAATGGAGGATTTTTCTTTCTAATTTAACATGCAATAACTTTTAAACAAGATTCATGTTAATGAAGTTAAATCCATCTGGAATTTTTTTTTTTTTTATAAAACTAGAAATATATGACAAAAGATGTTTAAAATCCTTCAACCCATTGTAACCTGTTTGCGTTCTGAAGTAAAAAATGTAAAATTTACAATAAAATATAAGTCTGAACAACATATGACTGAGAAACCAAAGAAACTAATAAATGTACGCCTGTATTTACATGCACAAAAATATACATTATATAAGTTATTAACAGGACCAGCTGATATCATTGTCCCTGTCTGAATAATTTAATTTGCTATTAACAAATAAATAATTTTAAACTTCAGTGGAACTGTGCACAACAGAACCAGAAATGGTTATAAGAAAGAATAGACCAGAGCAATACTGTTTGCTGATTTCTTTCTAAGCCAGTATAGATTGACACAGTCTATCAGTGACATCCATGTCAGGTGCCCCCCTAAGATCATCACAAAACTGGTGTCAGGAGAGTTTCCCACGTGATAATTATCAACAGGATGTTTAGAGTTATGCATAGTATGGCCACCATTTGCCAATAGGGCGGAGCCTAAATCACTCAATCAGCTGAAAATCATGATTATAAACATGACTTTAATAAACCTCGAGATTCCTTTACATGAGTTCTGAGCATCTATGGGTCGAGTTAATACAGTCTAATTTAAGTTCAGAAACCTGTATATCATGAACCGTGATTTGAATTCACTTGGAATTTCGTCTTCTGCAACTTTATGATAATTCATATGCTTTTTCTTTATTCTGAAAATAGTTACAGTACTTATAAACATGGCCACCATCGGGCCAATCAGCTTTTGATAAGATAAACAATGAGTGCTTACCACTTTGATTGATAGATCCTTATAGAAATCCATAAAAAATAAAAATTCCACCCAAGATTTTTCACTTTCTGTAACCTGTTGCTTAAGCCAAACAAATTGAGATCCATTTAGCCACACCTATTTATAATTTGCCTATTATGCAGAAACAAATTTTGTGAACTGTTCTTAAGATCTTGGTCTCCAGAAGTTGTTAATTACCTATAAGCATCTGCCCAGCAAAAAAGTTGAGATTTTAATGAATATGGCTGACATGTCAATGGTGGAATGCAACTTGAAAAACAGCTATAACACATTACAGACAAATTTAAAACATTACTTTAAACCCTTATTTGGTGTTAGTTTTTTTAATGCCTGTCTTATAAGGGTGGGGCTGCGAGTACGCTGAAGGAGTGGCGTTAAACACCTGTATTTCAAGAACCGTAAGGCTGATTGATTTGAAACACCCTAGCAACAACCTGTGATACCACAACAACCATTAAAAAAAAAACATCAACAACAACTGGCATTTGGCAGACGCCCTTATTTAGAGCGACTTGCATTAAAAAAAAAATTATCTCATTATACATCTGAACAGTTGAGGGTTAAGGGCCTTGCTCAAGGGCCCAACAGTGGCGACTTGGTGGTTGTGGGGTTTGAACCTGTGATCTTCCAAACCATAGTCCAATGCCTTAACCATTGAGTTACTCACACATAATATGTACATACAGTAAATTACATTTATACACAACTTTACACACTACTTCATCTTGGAATTTTGTATTACGCCACTGGCTTCAATTGGCACTTTCCACTGAATCATAGTTACTGTATAAAGACTAGATTTAAACCCTAAAGGGCAAGAACTCATTAACACATGAAGAGCCATAAATATTTAAAGGCATTCAGACAAAAAAGCACTGATGGATTCAAGCATTCTTTATTCATTATGGTCCTGCTCAAGACAAATCATTGTATAGCCTGTAGGGCTTTCAAATCTCTTACAAAGACATTTCCTTCATTTGAGTTCCTCTTTAATCTCACAGTTGAACCTATGGGTTTTAAAAATGTATATTACACTTTAAAAAAATGAAGCTAGGATCACTGTGACTGACGGAACAGAGAGCATGAGTGGAAGGTGAGTGTTGTCGTAGATATTCGTAATCAGTGACAGCTTTGTCCAATAATACAGACAAAAACACATGCTAGAAGTTTAATTCACTGACTGGCCCCCCAAAAAGTTTGCCATTTCAAAATGGTCATACTGTATTATTAGGCTGCATCGTGCAGAGAGGTTTGAAATAAATTGAACTGGGTTAAGAACACTTCAACACATTATCAAAACCTGGAAGGATACTGTTGAAATATCAACTTGGTGTAAGAAATGTGGTCGGGGGAAAATAATCATGAATGGACATAAATCACTCGGTGAAGTTGCATGGTAAAAAAACAAAAAACAAAAAAACACCAAGCCAAAACCATAGCTATGTTTAATATTGAATTGAGCATTTTCATACACACACACAATGTGATGAGAACTCACAGGATTGGGCCTAAACAGCTGTGTGTCCATAAGAAAATCACTTGTTAGTGAGACTCTTTAGAAAAAAGGATTCAGTTTACTAGGGAACATAAAGACTGGACTTTGGAGCGATGGAAAAATGCCATGTGGCTTGATCAGGCCAAACTGACCCTATTCCAGGGTAATAAGCGATGCTCCCATCATGCATAGTGTCCACTGTACAAGCCTCTGGAGACAGTGTTATGATCTGGGGTTTCTTCGGTTGCTCAGGTCTAGACTCGGCAACTCATTATGTGGCAAAAAAGTTAATTCAGCTAACCACGTGAATATTCTGAATCATCAGGTTATCACATTCATGGAGGTTTCCTCCCATATGACACGGATACAATGCCTTGCAAAAGTATCCATTTCCCTTTTACATCTTTGAAAAGTGTGGCATGCACTTATGTTTGGCCCCCTTTACTCTGATACCCCCAACAAACATCCAGTAGAACCAATTGCCTCCAGAAGTCACCTAATTAGTAAATAAAAGTCAAGCTGTGTGTAATTTAATTTCAGTATAAATACAACTATTCTGTGAAGCCCTCAGAGGTTTGTTAGAGAACATTAGTAAACAAACAGCATCAGGAAGTCCCAGGAACATACTACACAGTGCAGGGATACAGTTGTGGAGAAGCTTAAAGCAAGGTTAGGTTATAAAAAAAATGCCCAAAACATTGATCTTCTCATGAAATGCTGTTCAATCCATTATGGAAAATTGTCCACCTAAACTAAAAATGGGTAAGGTTTTCACTCTCTAGAGACACACCCTAAAAGACTTGCAGCTGTAATTGCAGTAAAAGGTGGTTAAAAATAATTTATAATTTTATTTTCACTTCACAATTATGTACCACTTTGTGTTGGTCTATCACATAATAGCCTGATAAAATACATTGCATTTGTGGCTGTAACACGACAAAATATGGAAAAGTTAAAAGGGGTATGAAAAGTTTTGCAAGGCACTGTACATTTAAGGACTCATATTGTAAAAGAAATGTTCTGGGAGCATGACAATTCTCACACATGAACTGACCTCATTGTGTGCTGTAATCAAAGCTAAAGGTGATTAAACATCAGACAAACAACATCTTACTTAAAATCCATTTATTTATTGATTTTTAAAATCATACTTGGCCAGTGTAACCTATGAAAGAATGTGCAAGATACAAATGTTCATGGTTGATCACAAGACATACAGCATTTAGTTGTAGAACAAACAGGTACAGTCACAGCCTTTTCAAAACAAATAGCCATTTTTTTTTTGCCCCTTAAAATATTGATCTAAAATCAGATTCTCCTCTTTGAAACATGAGCTGATGACAGCAGTTAAAGCAGAGTCACTTTAAAGCAAGTACTTCATTATATTTCAGAAATGGTCAACTAGCAACGAACATTCATTGCAAAACATGAATGTGATACCATTTAATTCTGGCTGATTAAGAGCAGGCGAGGTATTTACACTTGACCACCTTCTATTTTAATTTGTAGAATCGTCATTAAAATATTATACATAGTGGCAAACAAATCGGTTCAACAAAGAAAATTTGTTGAATAACACTCGGTAACTTAACTTCACCATAGTGGCTTGTTCAATCCTTCATCCGATAGATGCTTTCATGTTTATGAATGTACGATAGAGGCATATATAGTACTGGCAAATGAACACTAGTATAGTAGAGGCACTAATACTGTACCAAAAGAATTTAACAGAGACACACATGTAGTAAAAATAATCATGATGTACATTTCCCTGAATGAATACAGACTGACATAAAACCTGGAATGACTGAGATCATTTTGGATCTGTTTTATGGCATGATGAGCAGTAAATACTCACTCCTCTTCTGTGTTTATCATTGCATTCATTTTGCAAACCATACCTGCCACATCGAGCTGAATGCAACAAAAAAACAGCAAGCGTGAAAGGGATTTTAATGGAAAAACTCAATTTGTTGAAGTACTGGAATGGCTAATGTATGGATATGGCGTTAAAGACATATTTAATCATTACAACACTGATATCACAACCATGTAATATCTAGAAAAGTAAATATGATTTTCCTATCAGTTTTTACAAAACATAAATTATAAATAAATAAAAATAACATCTGTTGTTGTTGTCAGAAA
Organism: Clarias gariepinus; assembly: GCF_024256425.1. Classification (NCBI taxonomy): domain Eukaryota; kingdom Metazoa; phylum Chordata; class Actinopteri; order Siluriformes; family Clariidae; genus Clarias; species Clarias gariepinus. Next base: position 4,336,921 of record NC_071114.1, read on the forward strand.
AGTTTCAAACATGCACAAGAAAAAAATGGATGCTTAATCATCGTGCAGAATTATAATAATAATACAAGGTTATGTATTCAAAAGTCTGAACTTGGTGGTTTATATGAGATCAGCGTTTAAACAGACCCCACAGCCTCCTTCTAGCAGTATACAGCAATCTTCAAAAAGTGAAGAAGAAAAACAGAAGTACAGCACAAATCATGAAATGACAGCAAGGGCCTCAAGTCACTGTCTGTAATAGGCACCTGTGAGGAAAAAGACACAAACAAAACCATGAACTTACACTATTCAGAAATATATATATAAGAAATACAGTGGGGGAAATAAGTATTTGATCCCCTATTTTTCTTTATAAGTTTGCCCACTTATAAAGAAATGAAGGGTCTATAATTTTTATCATAGGTTTATGGTAAAGGATTGAGACAGAATATCAACCAAAAATCCAGAAAAAGCACAATACAAATGTTATGAATTAAATTGCATTTCAAAGAGGGAAATAAGTATTTGATCCCCAAGCAAAACATAGTACTTGGTAGAGAAACCCTTGCTGGAAAGCACAGTGGGAAGACTTGCTATAATTTTGCTTGTGGTTGGTTACCAGATTTTCATACATCTTGGGATGCATTTTGATCCACTATTCTTTACAGATTTTCTCTAAATGTTTAAGGTTTTTTGCCTGTTGCTTGCCAACTCGAAGTTACAGCTCTCTCCGCGAATTTTCTATTGGATTAAGGTCTGAAGACTGTCTAGACCACTCCATGACATTAATGTGCTCAATTCTTGAGCCACTCCTTAGTTGCCTTGGCAGTATGCTTGGGGTAATTTTCATGCTGGAAGACCCAACCACAACCCATGTTCAGGAGGTTCTCATCCAAAATTTTACAACACATGGCCTCATCTGTTGGCCCCTCAGTGCAGCAAAGTCAATCTTTACCTTGAGCAGAGAAACAGCCCCAAAGCATAATGTTTCCACCTCCTTGCTTGACTGTAGGGACTGTGGTGTTCTTAGTGTCATAGTCAGCATTTTTCTTCCTCCGAAAACAGCAAGTCGAGTTGATGAAAGAGAGATTAATTTTGGTCTCATCTGACCACAGCAGCTTATCTCAATCTTTCTCTGTTCATTGGCAAACCTCAGACAGGTCTGTACACGTGTCTTCTTGAGGATGGGAAGCCTTGCTGCGCTGAAGGATTTTAATCCATGCAGCTCCCAACTGCCTTGAGATCATTCACAAGCTCCTCCCGTGTAGTCTTGGGCTGGTCCCTCATTTTTCTCATGATTATTCTTACTCCATGAAGTGAAATCTTGCCTTGAAATAGGGCCATTAAATACTTTGTATTTCTTCCATTTGTAAATAATTGCTCCAGCAGTTGTCTCCTCCTCACCAAGCTTCTAGCTGATGGTCTTGTAGCCCATTCCAGCCTTGTGCAGGTCTAAAATCTTGTTCCTGAATTGCTTTGACAGCCTTTTGGTCTTGCCGATGGTGGTGAGGTTTGAATGGAAGATAGAGATTTTGTGGACAGGTGGCTCTTATACACATAACCACATTGTTGTTAGGAGCGCCTTCTTAAAATAATGTGTACCACAAGAGCACATAACCAGTCTGTGAGAGGCAGAATTATTGTTGGTTGGTAGGGGATCAAATACTTATTTCCCTCATTGAAATGCAACCTAATTCATAACATTTGTATCATGTGCTTTTTCTGGATGTTTGGTTGATATTCTGTCTGAATCCTTTAGCATCAACCTTTGATAAGAATTATAGACCCTTCATTTCTGTGTAAGTTGGCAAACTGTAGGGGATCGAATACTTATTTCCCCCACTGTATATACTATAAGAAATTTCAACTAGGGCTGTAGCTATCGAATATTTTAGTAATCAAGTATTCTACCAAAAATTTAATGGATTAATCGAGTAATCGAATTTTTTTTACTTTTGCTTAATTAAACAGCAATGTAAAATATATAAGAGAAACAAAGATTAATTGGTTTTATTTTTTAAATGCATACAGCATTTTATAATTTTTTTTTTTTTTATTATTTACAATACAAGAAATAGCTTATACCCCGTATCTCACCTACACGGTTTGACTCGCAGTGAGATGCGATGTTAGGCACCGTGAGCCGCCTCAACTGACCACCGACGTTCGGCAAAAGTCCGCCAAAAAAAGTAAAACATGTTTAAAAATGTTTTTAAGGCGGCTTAAACGTTAAATTTTTTGCACGGAAACATGGAAACGTAATGGCAGCACCAAAACTCGGGGTGAATCAAGATGAACCGTACTTCCGACCACCGCGCGATACCGCGTAGGTGAGATAGGGGTATTAAAGTTGACTGAGATGAATTAAGTGCATTGCAGTGCCATACATTCTTATTTTGAAGCCTTTTCTTAGATGCAAAAACTAAAAAAAAAAAAAAAAGGTATTTCAAATGACTTTAAGGATAAAAAAAACTAAGGCACACATTAAAATAAATAATTATACAATAACACTAAGGTGAGCAACTAAACTTTTAGAACTAAAAGTTTCAAAATCTACATCTCAGGCATAACATAAGCCTTTACTGACAATTTCTGTCTTTTTCCCTTGGCTCGCTGATATTTTTATCGCTCCCTTCTATTTTGCAGCCCCCAACAGAACGCTCCATCAAATCAATACACAGCTAACTGTTTACTGTTCAACCCGCTTTGTGGGTGAAGTATGCGCTTCTTCTTCGTTGGTGTTTACTTATGGCTTGCATCCAGAAACACACTTTGTCAAAATCGCACTGTCAACAAATAATTCCGCAAAAACATAACAAACAAGCTTTTAAAATTTCATAAACGAAGCTTCGAGGCAGAAGATTTTTCGTAATCGAATTACTCGAAGAATCGTTTCAGCCCTAATTTTAACCATTAAAACTTTCTTTTCCTTAATACACAACATTTTACTTCGATTTTTGTTCACGCTAGTATTTGCTAAATTAATAGATTTACATTAGATGGCAAAGAAAGAAAAAATGTTTCTAAACTGTATTTGCAGCATCTTAATCAAATAAAAATATTACAAAACTCTGAACTAGGCTTAACTAAATAACATCTGGGTAAACTACTGCAAAGTGACAGTACTCTAAATTTAAGTGTTTTCTCAACACTTTTTTCAACTTTGAGGGGCATTCAGGTCAAACCGGGCACAAAACTATGATTTACAGAAGACTTCAAGCACCGTACAGGGATGAGGACAGTTGTTCAGTCATGAAGCAGTTGGAACATGGCTTTGGAGTACTGAGAAAGCTTTCTACATTGATGGTATCCAAGCATTAGTGAAACGTTGGGATATGTGCATTAGTGTAGCAGAAGATTATAGAGAAATAAAGGGAGTTCTGTTAATCTAAGCTATAAAGTCCTCGTTTAATGCTCCTTGAATGTCTTGCCTGCCCTGCAAGCCTTGATTTGATGAATTCAGTCCATAAAAATTCAAAATAGGGAATAGATCCCCTCTGGCTGTCTCACTAACTGAAGCAGACTGATGCTAAATTAATTTTGCTTGCTCTAAGTGAGTGTGTGAGGTGAATAATTTACAATCACTCATTTCAAAGATGCCACGGACCAACAGTATAGTGTATTTTGAAGAGTTTCCAGACATTACAGGAATTGTTCTCTTTTTTCTCCATCGTAGCATGCACTGCTAGTCCTTTTTTTTCTCAAATGAACAAAACGCAATGCCACAGCATGCTTCATAACTAAGTCCAACTAACTGATAATAAAACTATGTTGTCAGCTATTTTATTTTATTTTATCCATTACAGTCCAGATAGCGTGCCCTAATTTGTAGATAGCTAGCATTTTCTCATCTACTCAAAAATCCATGTTTTCAAAAGCATGATGAAACTGAGTTTTTAACGAACATTACTGGTTAAAGTTTTCTAAAGAACAGAACTATGTGCACTTTTTTTATGTGGTGTATGCTGTGTGACAAGTTCTCAGATAAATGTAGTTGCTTCCAGTTTTTGCCAATATTCCCCCTCAAGATTATCGCTTCTTCTTAATATTATTATTTAATTTGTGGGCAGTCGATGCAATACTGCCACCTGAAGTGTGGAGCAGAATCTTAGCAGGAAAAAAACTACTCTTTGTAGAGATGTGGCATTTAAACAATTAATAACACAAGGTGTGCAGCATTTTTGTGCTTATAAGGTACCTTTAGTAGTTTTTAATACTTAAAAAGCTGTAAGAAATACAGCTTTTTAAGACAAATCAGATAATTAACATTAGTGCTATTGAATTAAACTCAAAATTGCAATGCCCTAAAAGTTTAACTGAACCAACAGTCTACCTATGAGTCACAGCTCTGATCTGTCAGTCCTTTCACTTCCACCCAAAGGGTGTGGCTCTACATTTTTCATAGTATATCAACAAACCTTTGTAAGCAGCTTCAGGTCTGGAAGGTGGGCGAGGGGAGTAGTTATCCGAATAACCATAACCGGGGTCAACATTCACATAGTTATGGATATGTGGTGGAGGTCTGAAAAGGTGAATAATTGTAATTAAGTGAAATAATTGTAATGTTATTAAGATAAGTTAAGAAGATATAGAAAAATGTTAATGTAGAACAGTTTCAGTTCACAACATTAAAAACATTAGTGAATTCTCATTCTATACAAGCGTCTGATACCTTGATGGTTTGGGATTCCGAGCTTTTTGGTCATACTCCTCTCGTGTTCGAGGCCGAGCCAATTCTTCCTCTGTGTGCTGAATTAAACATAAAACAAAATTAGATATGGAAAAAAATCCCAATTATATGTCTGTAGACACATTCAGGCCACCTTCTTATGTATCAGCCAAACATCTGGTAGTAGGGCAATGAATAAAATAATGCAAATACAGGTTAAGAGATCAGTTAAACTTAACATGAAATATAAGCATTAATATTAATTATTGTTATAATGGATACTAGAAGATTTTTTTTTTTTTTTTGGCCTTGGTTCCTGCACCTGACCACTGGTTACTGGAAAATTACATTGTCTGGTCCAGTTTTCCTGAGGCTGAAAACTCTGATTCTTTTTCACGACTGAAAGGAGTACAACTCTGTGTGGAAGGCTATGCACCTCAAGATTAAATGTGTTTTAAGCTTTTATGGTTTGAAAAAAAAATTTAAATAAAGAAGATTAAGCTGTTGAGTTTCTGTCAATTTAAACTCATTTTATCTGAACTCTTATTACCAAGACATGTCATGTTTTGATTCTGTAAAGCTGCTTTGCGACAATGACCATTGTTAAAAGCACTATACAAATAAAATTCACTTAATTGACAGAACTGCCACCCTGCTGCTTTTTGTTTTTAAGAAGAATTTTACTGAATATCCCAGGAGATCAGCAAATTCTGAATTTCTTTCACAGGCATAGAGATATTCCTAGTATTGCGAGGACTGTGTTGGGCAAGTTAATTTTATGACTTCATCATTAAGGCAGTACAAAAAAAAAAAAAACATTCCTGATTATTATTATACATAGAAAGAAAGAAAGCTTCTGGATTTTGCATGAATGAAAGAAGCAGGTGCGACAAAGTCCTCAGAAGATCTGTGTCTGGTTCTGCACGATGTTCAGTAAAACTAAGCAGCTCATTTCCTTGAAAAACTGCACAAATTGGACCCGATATACCTGATGTACCTGTGTAGTTTAAGCAAAGGGTCGTCACACTAATTACTAACGTCTGTTTCATTTATTTACCATTAACCGATTTTTAGATTCATTTTTAAATTGTTTTTGAAGACATCCTTGCTCTACAGCAGTTATTTGCATATGTCAAGACTGCACAATACAGTATATACACTAGACCACTGGGATTACCCTGGAGTCTCCGTCAGCTCGTCTCTGTTGTTTCTCTTTCTCTCTAGACTTTTTGTACTCCCTTTCTTCTTCCTCCATGAATCGTCGAGCTATTTCCTTTCAGGGAGAACAAACGGTGCATTATTTCCATGAAGATTAACAGTTAAAATGAACAGCACTAAGGTAATTCAACAAAAAAAATAAACACAGCGTCCCTGGCATAGTCTTACTTCTATGGAAAATGTTACATTTGACTGATTTAAGCCTTGGTATGCTTTGACAAATGACGGATGTCTTTAAAAATGGAAAAGAACCTACTAACCTCATCTTGTGCAACTTGAGCAGCTCTTTTGTCAAATTTACTGGCCTATGTAATAGATAAAAAACATTAAATGTATTAAAACTGCAAAAATCTAAATGATCTAAATTTATATAGATGTGTTATGGGTACCATGAGCTCCTCTTCCTGCATTCTGCGTGCCACCTCCATGTCTTTGAACTCCTGGGCTCGCAGGTCCATCTGCGACAAACCATGCATTGCTTCCTTCATTCCGTACTCCTCCTGTGCGCTTCGTCCTGCAGGGAGCACCAGAGAGCCAAGTTCATATAACTCTAACTTGTAATAAACATTAGTTTATAGATTTGGGCCTGTGAACACTCATGATTGATCACAACAGAAGAAAACTGATTTGTATGATCACAAACTCATTTGACAAAACCATGGTGCCCGGACAAGCTTAGCTAAAACATTCTGGTTGCAATATAGATTTGTGCCATGCTCTGAAGGAGAAGAAATCATATACACAGTTATATTTGTCAGATGTTTTACCCAGTAAGCCAGAAGAAGGTCAGTTTGAAAACAGATTGCAGATTGGTTAAAAGCACCTCCACCAGTTCACCCAGCAAGTGCCAGCAAAGAAGCACCACACACTGACACACAAGGGCCCTTGTGCATACCTCTATACCTGGGGGTTTGCCCTTTAGAGAGACTTCTAGAGCTTGGCTCCTCAAACACATCGTCACTGCTGTAGTGCCTCTGCCTGTTGGTGCAGACAGCATTGTCCTCGGTTTCTTCCGAACTGCGCTTACTGGGAAATTGCCCATCCAATTCTCGGCTTCTGTTTCTGTCCCTACTCCGATTTCTTTCTCCATCCCTCGCTCTCTCTTTATGTCCATGCTTGTCTAGGTCCAAGTCCAAATCTCTATCTCTGCTCCTGTGTCTATAGCCATTCTGTCCCATGTCCACATCTTTGGGCCTGAGTCTGTCTCTACCAGGGTCCCTACTCACCTTATCTTGACTTTTGTCTCTGTACTTCTCTGTATCTCCTTTTCTCCTTTTTTCTCTTTCTCTTTGTTGATCTCGATCTTGTCTCCTTGTCCTGTCCCTGTCAGATGGGTCATCCCTGTATGCCAAATCCTGGTTGTGACGTGGATCTGCTTCTGCGTTTCTGTTCCTTGCAGGCGGATATTCCTCTGGATATTTAGTCCTTCCCTCTGAGAAGTAGTGCTCAGGTGTTTGCCTTCTGGTCCTGCCTTCATTTTTCCCTCGGTTCTGTTCAGATTTAGGATGCTCCGAGACTCTTGAGGGATCGCCTTCACCAGGGTAGTAATCAGCCTGTTGGCTCAGTGTACTATGACTGTCCAGTCGTCTGTTTTGGTCCATTTTTTGAGGCCAGTGATCTGGAGATCGACCCCGATTTAACTCTCTGAATCTTTCTCTGCCTGATACTGGCAAATCAGAGCCTGAGAGTTCCACACGAGTGTCTGAAGGGGGTCTGTAGGCTGGTTTGGATCATATAGAGAAGACAGAAGTAACATAACCGTTCTGGTCATCATTTTAATGTGCAGAGTAGCAATATTTTTCTTAAAAAAACAAAAAAAACATTTAGAGAACAATAACTGCATTTCTATTTTTAAACAAATTTTGAAAAAGAAAAAAAGCCAAAATAATATTTCACACATTGGATTTAGAGCGTAACATCTGAATAATTATTATATTATGCTCATACAATAAATGTGCTGACAGTGTCTGTGGAATTTATTTTATAGTTAAAGGGCTGCTGCCTGAGAAAGGTTTAAGTTTTAAGAACATCAGAGTGGCATCAACACAAACGCGGCCTGAGAATTTTCCTCTCAGTATTAACTGTACTATGTGTCAAAAAAAAAAAAAAAAACCTTACTGTTAAGACAGGCAATAAAACCAGAATAAACATTTTTCCAAACAGCTTGAATATCTGTAATATATAATATATATTAATATATTATAGTATATTAAAGATCCCAGGTTGGCCAGCGTTCATTTTATTATTATTTTCTGTACTCGGGTACATTTGCATGTTTTCAGTCTCTGATACAGGAGGTGGCAGTATGCACCTAGCTGGTTTGCGAGCTGCCATTAACCACAAAGAGAATAAGGTGGTCAGTCTTTGTGCTATGCCTAATATTATTGATATTTCAGAAAAAACGAATATATCAGACGGCACTGATGACATTGTGTTCCAAACAGCGGTCCACGTCCGTGTTCAGGTACGATTGGCTTAATAAATCTGTATCGTATTTGAGACCACAAAAAACTGAAGGCTTGTGTCCTCACTGATTTCATTGAGCCAGGCATTGGGGTCAAGTATTCTTGCAAACCATCCCGGGTTGGTGAAGTGAAAACGCTCCTCCTGAACGCACAGTTTCAGTGTCTATGCAAATGAGCTGCTGCTGAGCCATGCTAAACAACATACTGGGGGAGGGGATCCCTGTCTATGAGGTCACAATAGGGGAAAAATCTAAATAGCTTTTTTTCCCTCCAGAAGGCCAATACAAAAAGGGAAGGAATTTAATGTTTTTCCTCCTCACTATTTCTTGCATAATTGGTACCCTTTAAATTAAATAGATAATCAATGTTATTATTATCATAAAAATGTTATATTCTACCACAGAAATCTATGTAGGTCTATCTAATTCTTGTGCAGCCAACAATGCTAACTACCTAACAGCAGAGCTAACAATCTCACTGAACTAGTCAAGGAGGCTCTCTTGAGCAAATCTTTGAGGCCCCAGATGCATCAATTGGATCTGCATGCTATTGTAATGCACTGGGAAGCAAACATCTTAACTTCTGAATAACAGTTACAGTATAAAGTTCTTTATCTATTTTAAGAAGCTGTACTAAAGGTAATAAAACACCAAATTATGTCTATTAAATATCCGGTAAAAATCAGACGAAACTCCAGTGCTTGTCTAATCCATTTAGCTTATCTACACTACCTTTATGTGTACTACAGAATGGGGCATATGGGTGTAGTCCTGGCCTTAAGCTTTTATAATCTGTTACACATGAACACATCAAGAGCAAACAAATACCAGCGTAGGTGCACAAGGCCAGAGCAGATGAGAGGGTGGAGTCAGGTAAGTAATGGATAAAATCTTGCTTTTCCAGTTTCCCATTTTCTCAACATTTTCAAAGGCTGAGAGTTTCATGTATTCAGTTCATGGACATTACAGTAGTGATTCCAGTGAAGAAGCTAGGAATCTTTATAACTAACTACTGTTTATACCTAACCGGCACAGCTCTTTCAGATTACATCAAATCAGCCTTTTAACAGCAATATAAATAAATTATAATAATAGTTATTACTTGCCCAAGAAAAAAATGTTGTATGTTTTGGATGAGACCCCATATTTGTTTTATAGAAAGTAAAAAAAAAAAAAAAACACTTGTTATATGGAAACTATTAGGCTCTTGGAAGAAAAAATAAAAGTCATAAAACGTCTATGGAAAAGTTTACAATAGAAAATCATTTCTTTTTTCCTTCTATTTATTTTAGGGGAAAGCTAAGGTTAGATTTGGTTAGAAGCTAAGATTAAGTTTGCATTTCTTGTCACCAATTCGTAACTAAAATTGACAAGCTGCAACTCTTTCTGCAAGTACCTGGTGGTTACCATAAAACTCTGTATACATGCACACTCCAGGTTCCATCACTACAGTCATAACAGTGAAGAACTGCTATATTATATTTTATGCCTTCATAATGTGAATAATCCATACCATAAAATATGCAAATGTCTACAACAACATCCAAATGTCTCTTATAATAGAGCAAGAGGAAGATATGTAGCGTTTGTGTCCTTATCTTTTAGATTTCTGGGTCAAACCATATTATGGTGCTTTCATTTTTTAATGCAGTGAAACAGATGATAGCTATCATAAACACACATACACGCCCACACTCGTGCACACGCACACACACTCGTGCACACACGCACACACTCGTGCACACGCGCACACACTCGTGCACACACATTTTTCCACTATTTATTCACGCCCGAGGTACACACCTCCTTTGTCTTCATAGTACTGCTGCTCTTCCAGTTTGGCCTCCAGCTGTTTCTGCCTCCTCTGCTCCTCTTTTAACTCTCGCTCCTGCAGCTTGCGTGCAATGGCCTACATAAAACACACACACAAAATATATTTATATATATATATATATATATATATATATATATATATATATATATATATATATATATATAAGTTTTAAGTTGGATTTAAGCAATTTTCATCTTGTTTTTCATCTGGGCCACTCTGACAACCGAAGAGTTCAGTGCGACACGTGACGTGTTAACACTGTTTTTTCGAGCTCAGGAGCTGATAGCGACCCCTGGTCTTTTTTAAAACAGTAGCCATGGGGTTACTTCAGCCTAACTGCAGCACAGTCAGCATTAGCACGGATAGATGATAAATAAAACGCACACCTTGCATCTGCCTGCATGTCTAAAAATGTTCTTATGCAAGATCCGCTCTTTATTAACACTATTTTCGGTGCAGAATTCAGTAAGGACATGGCTTCCACGGAATAAGGGTCATATCAGGGTTGTTGAAAAATACGTTGAGGTGGATGAACAGACCGTAATTCTGTAGCACTTACACTTGAAATGATTGTAATGTATCTTAACCTCTCACGACCCCATTCGTAAAGTCAAATGACCCATATGTTAAGTTTACAAGCCTTAAAATAGTGTTTTCTTTCCTGTGAAAACTGCAAGTAATAAAAACACACAAACGTATAAATAAAAAGTATGTGATGCGTCCCTGGTAATCAGTCACAGATCCTGTGAACCTAACCTCATCCTTTGCCTCCTGCTGCTTTTGCTTCTCGGCTTGCCGGACGAGCTGGTCCTGAATCTCTTGAGCTATTTCGTTGTCACTGCGTTCACTAAAGAAAAAAATAAAACAGCAAAAAATAAATAATGTGAAGTACCATGGAGCATAGGACAGATTTGAAAATAGGTAACCTGATAATTAAATTAATTAAAATAATAATTAAGGTCTCTCAGACAATCCATCACATTCCGCATACACTCACTCACTCACACCAGGGAATTAGCCTACACCACGCATGTCTGCAGACTGTGGGAGAAAACAGAAGTACCCAGAGTAAACCCACCAAGCACGGAGAGAACATGCAAACTTACACACACAGACCGAAACTGCAGTGAGTGTGTACACTGGGTTTTACGGAAACAGTTTGTATGTTTCAGTTACAATGTACACAGTAGAGAAATTTCCATGGAAGATAGTAGAACGCTTTGTCAGTGACACAAAGCAATTAATAGAAAGTCTGCATGAAATTAAAGATTAAAGAGATAAATCTCACACATTATGTCTCACATAATGTAATTTTCATTTTTGTTACTTGTTAGGATTAAATAGTTCAGCTCTTTCAGGTGTTTTTTTTCCCTCAACTGGTATGACTACTCTTACTGGTATGACTACGCTTTACCAAGGCATTAAAGCAAAGGCACGATTTTCATAAAAATTTATATCAAATTTACATTCCAGAGTGAATATTTCTATTCTCCAAGTGAGAATCTTTTTAATGAGGAAATTCTGAGTATATGCTGATGTTATCTGCTGTCAGCTTTGCAGTCAATACTAAAAAAAACTAAAAACGTGTTTGTGCACAGTTTTGTCCTTGTTTTTCTGGGATGCTCACATGTCTTGAAGCTGTCTCTGGCTTTGGGCTTTGGCCCGCTGGTCCTCTTCTTCTTGGAGACGCTTGGCCACACGGAGATCCTGCTGCACCAGACGACTCTTGTGGATGTTGGAGGCGAGGTGGCTCTCAACTAGACAAGTAAGCAAGAACAGGGGGAGAACGTTTTAAACTTTATGTCCATACAGTTCTCTCAACCATTAAAAGAATAGAAAAATCTCAGCTTGTACAACACACACAGTTGTTGTTTTTATACTTGGAAATTATGGAACGCGAGCACCTGCATAATGGAAGAGTAAAGGAAACTCCAGCAAGCTAAACCTGACCAACTTGACCAACCAACATCACAGAAACGGTAAGGTCACACACTGGTAAACGGTCAACTGTCGCAACTTTTTGGAGGATGTTGCAGCCACCAGGTTTTTTATTAGTGGTGCTTGCGAAGCGAAGCACTACTATTATTATCTCACAGGCTTATTATTTTCCTTTTTCTCCCCTTATTATTATTATTCTTCCGTACAAAAATTTGGCGCGTAACTAGTCCCGTTTATCATAGAGGTGTCTATAAGTGTCTATAAGGTGTCAAATCGTGCGGCTTATTCGGGAATGAGGTGCTATGACTTTTCTAAGGGGTGGATGGTTAATTGCCTCCGCCACAAAAAGTCCCATAGACTTAACATTGAGACCAATATCAGCTATGACATCTTAGTTATGACATTAGAGCTATGTCTATGATGCCAGGGCAAGCACCACTTACATGTTCTTCAGGAAATGTGCCTCTCAAGTTTCGTTTTGTAATTGTTAATAATATTTTTGTTTTCAAAATGAAGCATGACCGTTACATTTTTTGTGTGTTACTTTATAGTGAGAACTAATGAGGCCCAATACTAACATTCATTTTCTTCTTTTTTAATGCCTTTTACCAAAATTTCTTTCATTTTCCGGGAAATCAAAAATAACACATCTGGTTTACAGCAAACTGCAATTATTTTCACTAGTTTTATGAAATTTGGAAGACCAATAGATAAAAGGCTTAGTTATCTGTAGAGCACTTTATTTGGCGATCACACAAGTGCACTAGCGCCACCAACAGGACAATATTTGAACATATGTTTTTAATAATAAAGGGTATTTTCAGAGAAATACACTTTTCTCTGATTTACTGAATTCCTTACTTTCAACTTGAATAAGCTTGTTCTTTGATGTTTTCGATACGGAATACAATTTGGCCATAAAGATGTTTGATGGTGGAGCTTTTCATGTATTTTATGTGCACAAACAGGTCACTAATTAGTTCTAGCCTAACTGGTTGAATATTTGTGGCTAATTAGAGAAATCTATAAAAAAAAAATCCGTGCAATTGGAATTAAGCTTCTGGAGCCATGGCTTGGGTTATCTCCAGACCGAAACCCAATAATAAACTGTTGAACAATTGATTGCTTTATAGGAATTTCTTTGCATAAAATAATAAATGGTTCTTGGTAATTTTGGTTGTTACCATTTTTTTTCTCAAAAGGAATAAGTGCAGATGGTCCCAGTAATCCCGGATCGTCTACTGATGCAGCCATAAGTTTGATTGAGAATGTAACATAGTCTTAAAACCAAGTCAAGGGTTACCTCATCAATAAAAACATGTTACTCTCTTGTTCTCTCTCTTTGCTGTGCTCCATATTTTGCTAGCTCGCAAAGGTTTAGTTAAACTGATAATAGTGTGTCACACTTAAAAAAAAGAAAAAGAAAAAAAAAAGAACTCCCATGAACTCTATTGGCTGAGGTGTACATCAGTCAAGCGGTTCAACTCAATGGCATTCTGACTTCCTGTATAAAAAAACATGAAGCTGGTTGAACTGGCTTTGTGACATTCAAGCCAACTGAATCCCTGTATTCAAACTCTTTAGTCATATGGTTATACCATAACTGTAGTTTATTTTTATCTATATTTAAACAGTTTTGTTGGTAATATGCCAGCATACTTACTTTCTTGTTCTTGAAGGTTGTGGGCCAGACAGTGATCCTCCAGCACAGCGAAATCACGACACACTATGAAAAACACAAAAGGCTGGTTAAGGTGTGCCCTGGGTTTGCTCTGATATTTAATGTCATGGTGCAGTAATTACACAAACACATGTTGACTACAGATCTATTTTAGAGCTTAAACCTATTCAACCATCCAAATTCCAGATTATAGTATTCATTAGGCGTTAACAGGTTTACACTACACATCCACTTTAAATTTATTTCTGTAGAAATATGATTAGATGCACAGTGTATCAAATACAAGAGGAAAAGTTTTATTAACAGTGTATAAAATGCAAGACATAAGTCTGCATCCCTTTAAACTGGGATCTGGTGTGAATATGAGAATTGTTGATAGAGCTCCCTCTGATCTCCACTGTACTCGGCCCAACAGTAAAATCACAAAACAAGTAAAGTTAGACCATCTGCTCCACCCTTTCCACCCACTGAGCCCAGACAATTGCTAATAATGTTACACTAACCACTACAACATTGAGAGCTACAGCCATTTTTTGAATTTGTATTTTTATATAATTATAAATTATAAAATTATAAAAATTATAAAAATTATAATTATAATTATAATTATATATATTGGTTATCCGCTGCTCAATGTACTTACACATATCTACATGCTAATTAGTGCAGAAGAGAGATAAAAAAAAAAACCTCCCAAAAAAATTTGCTCGTGTTATAATTATCAGCAAGATTAAAGTGAAAGATTTTTTTGTCTTTAATCAAAACTGAGCTGCATATAAAGAGAGAAGGGTAAAAAAATATTATAATATTGCAGTTATACAGGATGATTTTTTTCTTTTTAAACTATTTTTGAATTTATAAAATGTTTTCATTTGAGGCGTTAAAATGTTGCATTTCCTCTAAACACCTTCAAGTGGTGTGCTCTAAACTTTTCACACATCACATTCACCTTAGTGGCAGGAGGAAATTATTTGCCACAGTTGTTAGAATTAAAAGACGTCTTAGAATTAAAAGACGTTTAAATTGGGATATTTATAAAATATTTCACAGAATCACAATACAATTCGAATCGTGCCCCAGGTATCATGATAATATAATATCGGGTAACCCCTGGTGATTCCCATCCCTAATAATCATAGGTCTTGGTCATTTTCAAATGTAATTCTTACAACAGCTGCATGGGTAGTTCAGGCAAGCTCCTGAGAAAGAGAAGAGTTCATTTTGTACTAAATAGACTGTAATTTTGAAAGATCTCGAACTGATTTAGCTCAGTGGGACAGCTGGAGCTCCCTACGAGTCTCAGCTGAATTTTAGAGTGCATTTTTACATGGGGTGAGAGTTGTGGAATTTTGTCTCAATTTACTTTGTAAACTGTACTCGCAACTTGGCTGATAAACTTCATGATCAGTATGTAGAGCAGAAAAACTTGAATTAAAAAGAAAACTAAAAAAATAATAACCTAGTGCACTGGGGTGTACAATCCCTTGTTCCATATGCCAAGTAGTACCCTTGATTAGAGGTTAAAAAGGAATTTGGGAACTTAGGAAGTGTTCACACTTGAAATGTTTGGCTCAATTTAAAACGAAATCTGGTGTGGTTGCTTTGTTATTGAGGTTTTCTTCAACTAATGTGAAGGCTGCCATCCAAACCTCGGCTCGTACCAAACAAGTAAAACCAAGCCTGCTTGAAATGGTCATTCTCAGTCTGCTTCCAAATGAACTTAGGTATGGTTCGATTAAAATGTGAATGCACCAGAAACCAAAGATATGTAAACAAACCAAGTAAGTTTGTCTGCATCGCTGGCATTATCTGATCATGGTGACTGTACCCAAGAACTTTCACTGGTTGACTCTGTATCTGCACCATTTGATTTTGAGGCAGGTCACAAATTCATAGAGTTTAGAAAACAACACAAGCACAAATTGATTGATTGATTGATTGATTAAAGGTAAAGACACCACCATGTAAAATCCACATGCCTTCTGTCATGTCCTTTGATCTTATGTTGAAAATACCAGTGTGAATGCTAAGTGAACCAAAAGAAATGTATAATTTTATGCTTTGGTCCGAACCAAGAGAACTATAAGTGTGGAGGGTAAGCTACACTTAAAAGTAATTATTGACTTGACAGCGTGTGTGATGTGTTTTCTTGCTGAAAATTAATCTATGATTGGTTTGTGAATCTGGGTTTTGGCTAACAGCTGCTCTCGCCTCAGCACTGCGGACCGTACAGACCTACTTTCACCTATGCTTCCGACCAACAATTAGTGTAATTACCTATTATTAGAACACTTTGGGTGTGAAGAGATATAAATAGTTAAATGCCTTTCGTCAATCAGATTACTCGGTCAGAACTGATTGTTGTATAATAATGAGGAGAGGTGATTAAATCCAGGAACCCTGGAGCGGTTGGACAGAACAAAGGAATGGTATTTGGGTTTAAACTAAAACACGTCATTTGACAAGAAAGAAGTTTAACCCTCAAATAAGGAAGTGGACCAAACACGTTTTTTTTTTCTCCGTGGTTGTGAACTGCTAAATTAAGCCACAAAAGTGAGATGTAGTTCTGCAGACATACAGCATGTAGATTACCTAGTAATAATCTACAGACAGAGAGAGATCAAGAGACAATCTAAACACATTATGTGACAAATAAATTTATCAATCATTTGTATTACGCTATTTCTGTACGTGTGAATATTAGTGTGAATACAATGAAAAATGACAAAACACGTATGGACCCAGAAACAAAAGATGGACAATGCCTGGGAGTGAAGGCATAAAAACAAGAGAGTCATTCATGAAAACAGAAAATATTTAGAATAAATGATTAACAGTACAAAATAAAGGTTAAAAAAAAAAAAAAACTAAAATGATAAGGATATGTCATGGTGGCGATTACGAGGCGAGAGCAACAGAAACAAATCATAAGTCTGCACAGTGCTGTTTGTAGAAAGTGTGTAAAAAACACAGAATTTTTACAGGCACTGTGAAATTTGAGAAAGGAAATGTTTAGAAGATAATGAAAGCAGACTATTTAAAGAATGAGAGGCACGACTCCTATATGCAAACCTGTCCATCGGTTTCATGTGAATAAAACGAGTTACATTAACACAATTTGTTTTTCTATACAATTTGTTTTGCCGTTGTGGGGAAGGTTGCAGGCTTCCATGTGATGTTAGTTATTGTTAGAAAATTTTAAATTTATGCAAAACATTCTGTTGCAAAACATTCTGTTCTGCATACGAGACGTTCAATGTCATTTTGTTCTTCAGGAGGGGGATAAAAATGTTTTTATGGAACCCATTCTAGCATCAGTCCGATCGAATCTGCATTTTAACAAGTGAAGGTCAGTAGCTGAGTAAATGCCGCTGAATATCACAGAAGTGTAAAAATCTGTTAAAAAAAAAAGATGTAAGGATGCCACAACAAACCCACAGAAATTTAAATGACTGTGCCAGTCACAGATACAAATCGCTTCCTCTTTAATCTCTTTACTTATAACTGTTCACCAATAACCATGAGGATATTACATCTGAGTAATTCACTCAGTTTTGCTCTGCTGAACTGTCTGTTTGATTAATCTATTTTATTAGCCCATTTAATCACTTTACAGCTTCCCTTTACAGATTGTATAAGTGCTTATCTCTGTTTTGATGTTAATGATGTGATGGAGCAGGAGCATTGTAGACATTTTGAAAGCTGAGATCTGATTACAAACCAAACCAGGGTGTGAAACACACACACAGACACACACTCCTAGTGAGGATTTTGACATCTTTAGGCAGACTGACTATATTTACCTGTGTGTGTGTGTGTGTGTGTGTGTGTGTGTCTGTGTGTGTGTTAAACTGGCACTGATGTTTTGAGACACACACCAGGGTAGGGTCAGAAGGTAATTCATAATAAATTATTTTGTTTACAATACAAGGAGGAAAAAGAAAATATCACAAAACAAAAATGTAAATTAAAAATTGCCTAACAGGCTCCTTACAAATAACCAGCTTCACAATGTCTCTTTTCAGATTCCATGTGTGAATCGAGTATTATATTATATTATAAGAAAAAACTAAATATTTATTTAAAGGGTTTGAATCATTTAGACAGCTGCAAAGTCCATGTCTGGCCCTGTATCAAACTAACTAAAAATAATTATAATAATAATAATAATAATTAATCTTAAATAGTAATTTTTCCTTTGGTAGCATATTCATTTTCAACCCATCAACAAAATATGAGCTCTTAACATTTTTTTAAGCATTTGGCAGACACCCTTATCCAGAGTGACTTACTTCCCCCCCCTCATGGGGCTTGCTCAAGGGCCCAACAGTGGTAACTTGGTGGTCGTGGGGTTTGAACCTGGGACCTTTGAAACCTTCCCAATGCCTTAACCCCAGAGCTTCCCCTGACCCCTGATTCTTTACCTTTCTAAAAGACCAAAGATAAAGATTACTATAAATGTGCAGAGTAATGAAGAGTTACACATTAAATATTAAATCATTATAAATACTGTCTGGAAATTAAAAAAAAGAAGAAAAAAAAAAAAAAGTAATACACGCGAAGATATAATTAAATCATGTTCAGCTTTGATTACACCAGTTCATGTGTGAAAATGATTCCTCGCACTAACAGAACCAGTCTTACACAATCTAAGTCCTGGAATATTCCTTCACCATCATGGGGAAAAATAAAATAAAATCCATTGATGTAATAACCTGGTCATTGTATTGCTTTTTTTCTGATGAGTCTCACTACAGTAGCAAGTGGTTTTCTTATGGACACACGGCAGGTCCAATCTAGTGAGTTCTCATCACAATGTGTGTGTGTGTGTGTGTGTGTGTGCGCGTGTATGTGTGTATGGAAATTATCTTAACTTTCACTATTAAAACACAGCTCTGGTTTTTACTGTTGATTCTTATCAAAATCTTTTTTTTTCCACAAAGTCAACAGTTTAGCACAGTTACAAAGATTAATAGCGTAGTGTAGTGGGAAAAGTTCCAGGAAGTTAAAGGGGGTTTTATCTTTTGTAGCACAATCAAAGATTTCCATTATGCGTTTTTTAATCTGAAGTGACGCAGCACTGTGGCTTGCTTCGTAAAAGCAAATAGTTGGCAACTACCTTTATTTAGTAAAGAAGTTTTACCAATTGTGTGCCAAAAAGGAAATGCCTATTCTGTTAAAAAAAATTTTTAAAAATCACACCACCACACTTTACCTCTTAAATTAAGTACTTTCCCAGACATGTAAAACACTGCGATAGAAAAGAATGCTTGTGTAAAAATCTCGGCAAAATACTCGCGTACATTAAGAGAAGAAAAACCAGCCTGAAAATTATTCCTTATGTTAAATCTGATCGAATGACTTGAAACTCAGTGGAATTTTACCAACAGTCCATTAGATTAAAATTTTATTTTTTACATTACATTACACAACATTGTTTTAAGAAGAAAGGGGAAGTTTCGAGCTGTAACAAACACAAGATGCATAAAGCTGATGAGCCACACCATGAAGTTTTGGGAAAGAGTAGTGGAAGCTAGGTTGAGAAGAAAGGCAACAATCTGTGAGCATCAGTAGGGCTTGATGTCAAGAAAGATCACGACAGTTGGCATGTTTGATAAAAAGGTCAGAAAGAGTTGTCCAGGGTGCCCAGAGACGAACTTCTGTAAAATTGCATCAGGAAGTCAGGAGTGGCAGAGAAGTATGTAAAGGTGTTGCAAGATATGTACAAGGACAGCGTTACAGCGGTGATGTGTGCCGTAGATGTGTGTAGGACGGCATCAAAGTTCGGCTCTGAGCCCCCTCCTGTTTGCAGGGGAGATGGACAGGTTGACAGATAAGGTTAGAAAGGAGGCCCCATGGACTATGATGTTTGTGGATGACATTGTGATCAGCAGCGAGAGTAGGAAGCAGGTTGAGATGAATCTAGAGGGGTGGAGTGATGTATTGGAGAGGAAAGACATAAAGAACAGTAGAAGCAAGATGGAGTACATGTGTGTGAATGAGATAGTGCAGGGAAAGGTGCAATTTTGTGGAGTAGAGGTAGGGAAGGTAGTTTAAATATATAGGGTCAACTGTCCAAAGCAGAAATAGAAAGTTCAGGCAAGGTGGAATGGGTGGAGAGGAGCAGCATGAGTGAAGGGAAAAGATTCAGGACAGCAGTAAGACCAGGAATGTTTTACAGTTTGGTGATGTAGCCGCTGACAAAAAAGACAGGAAGCAAAGCTGAAGATGGCAGAGCTGAAGATGCTGCAATTTGCAAGTAGTTTGGAGTAACAAGATGTACTTAGAGTAGTAGTTGCAAGTAAAAAGAAGGGACAGGATTAGGAACGAGTATATAAGAGGGACAGTGCAGGTAGGATGGTAGGAGAAGCCTGATTAAGATGGTTTGCAGAAGGGGGATGAGGGGTGTTTCAGGAGGAGTATGTTAGAGATGGAGCTGCCAGGCAGGAGGAGAGGAGGAAGTCCCAAGGGGAAGTTTATTGATATGGTGAATGAGGTCATGCGAGAGGTTGGAGTGACGAAGGAAGATGTGGTAGACAGAGTTAGATGGAGACAAATGGCCCTCCTTGGTGATCCCTAACAGGAGCAGCCAAAAGAAGAAAAAAAAGAAGGAGAAGACGACATTACACAACCACTCTATTTATATTATTACCAGACCTGAAAATAATTGTGTGCAGAGGCTATTATAAATTTTTTTCAAAATGATTAAAAAACTGTCACATAATTTTACATAGTAAAAAGTTTCTTTCTTTTAAAAAGTTTTAATGTTGAACCATATACTGTTTAATATCCGTTTCTACTTTCAGAAAACTAGAAACCCTGACCAAGACGCTTAACCACAGTGTCAGGTTTAACGAGGAGGAAGCTACAGCTGGGTGAAACTTAGACTTGCTAAAGATAAAAGTAAAAAAAACACATTATCAGGAACAGAAAATGGCTAAAAAAGCCAAACCACACCAGGGAAAATATGCAGCGTCTCATTTTCTCTCTCTCTCACATACACAATGCATCAGCGAGAAATGTGTAGCCAAGCACTGACCCTGACAAAATAACAGAGGTGTATACAAAAAAAAAACTGACAAATAAACATTACTAGGATAAGGCACTGCATTTGATCTTAATATATTAGGTCTATTAGTTGTAACACTGTACTATATTATTCGATTGCTGAACACAAAGGTTCCCAAGCTAGGAATAATGCGGTTGTAAAAAAAAGTTACCTTTTTCATTTCAATCAATTATTTTCCAAATGTATATATAAAAAGATTAAAAATGGATTTTGTGTGCTAAACTTCGTTACAGGGAGTCTTTTTTAGACGCATCGGGTTTGCTTTACACCAATCTGTTTCTCTGTCAGGAGAATAATAATAATAATAATAAATAATTAAATGGACAATGCTATCTTTGCTTTAAAAAACTGGCTCCTAAAAGGTCAGCTGTCAGTGCCAGGTTTCTGGAATTTCTAGATTGGAAATATATACACTTAAGGTTTTAGTACAAATTCTTATTTATTCACTACAAAAGCAGAATGTGTTGCAGAATTTCAGGATGTGGACATGACTAGAGACTGATACTGACTTTATTCTTTCATTCATTTATATATTAAAAAAAAAACTAAAAATAAAAATAATTAAATAATTTGTTCCCGCCCGAATGTTGGGCAGGAATAAAGCGTAAACACGCTTCCAGTCACGGGCCAATAGACTGGTACAATTGTAGACATGACGTCTAACAAATGTCACTTTTAAATATTTTAGATGTACATAAGATAGTAACCAAGTGTGAACCAAAAATAAAAAATAAAAAAATGCATTCACACAAAATCAAGCTTTGATAAACCAACCTGTTTTTGTGTAGTTTACAGTATCCCTGGGTTTTTAGTCATCTGTGTTGCTGATATAATAAAATATATAAAAATTTATAGTTCTATTTGGCAAAAATTTTAGGCCAGGTCTAAAATTTTAACTCTGTCTCTGCTGTATAAATTTTTAAATATAGTATATAATGATAAACACTAATAAGCAGCTATAAAAACTAGGCATGTAAAAAAGAAAGAAAGACAAACACAAACGGTTGAACTTTATGGTACTATTAGGTGATATAAAGGTATGAAAGTTTTTTTTCAGATATTTGAAATATAACCTATATATTCTGTAATAAATCTGGATTAAGAAATACAATTGATTAAGAAATTACACAAAATGATATCTGCTATTCAAAGTCGTATCGATTAAAAAAAAAAAAAAAAAACTCACAGCCAACACTGCTTAAATAAAAAGTGAGAGACAGCATTTGTATTTAATGGATACCGGAGTAACGTTCTGGCCTGTTTGTATTATTCACATGTTTTTTCAGGCCTGCAACATCAAAATGTATTCTCATTAACATTAGAATTACAGTATGCAATTTCGATTTTTTCCTTTAATTTGGTTTACCATTTTTAAATATAGTGATAAACAATTTATTGTGAATAACTGGTGATGGTGTATAAAAGATG
Source organism: Clarias gariepinus (assembly GCF_024256425.1). NCBI lineage: Eukaryota > Metazoa > Chordata > Actinopteri > Siluriformes > Clariidae > Clarias > Clarias gariepinus. Next base: position 4,359,201 of record NC_071114.1, read on the forward strand.
ATTTCAAGGTTAAGCAGTGTAGAGGAGGAGTCATAATAAAAACAACTCTGCAGTTGTGAAACCTAACTTTAATGATCGATGTTAAGTGATTATGCAGTCAGGCGCAGTAAATTCAAGATTGCTTTAAAAAACAGCTTCCTAATTACTCTTAAACGATCCTTTACATTTAAAGTGTAGGATTTGACACTTCACTGTAAACTGATTTAATCTTTATGGGCCAAAAATCCTCACCTTTATTTCTCTTTCCTGTCGACTTCTCCATAATAAATCTAGTGAACTATTATATTAAAAATGTAAAAATAAGGTCCATTCATATTTAGACAGTAGCAAATTTAGTGTTATTTTAGCCGCCTATCAAAGTGCACTGGCATTGAAATATGTTTATGAATACTAGTTTAAAGCATGGCTTTGAGCATGTACATTACCGACAGTTTTAGGAAATCATGCTGCTGCATTGATCAGGACTCTGTGAAAGAAATTATCTTGTATATTAGTGGGATCTTCCTGAGGCTTAGTAAAGGACAAGCATGTGGACCACAGAGAGAGAGAGAGAGAGAGAGAGAGAGAGAGAGAGAGTGTGTATCTGTCCTTAGCCACAAAATAAAAAATCTGTAATTTTTGTTTGTGGAGGTAAAACCCAGTGGAATAAATGCCATTGAGTCAACAACACTCTCATCCAACTCATAGTGAAAGGAAAGAAAAAAAAAAAAAAATACCCCAGAGTGGCAGAAAGTTTAATGTGCTCTGCCGCAGAATTTTCCCAGAATAGCGGAACTTTCTAAACATAGTCTGGAGGCAGAAATCAGCAAATACATATACACTTATACTTATGCAAACTTTAAAAATATGACTAAAGAGCATTATTACTGTCTAATAAAATAAAAGATGATCAAAACGATATCTGAAATTCGAACTCCCCAGTGTTAACAGCCACTTCCTGCATGTCCAACTTCCTGTAGCCCCACCCTTTTCGCCACAGGGATGCCGCTCTCTATCACGATTAAAGGAAATTTTGTTTTGTCCATAGTCAGTGTGTGTGTGTGTGTGTGTGTGTGTGTGTGTGTGTGTGTGTGTGTGTGTGTGGCATTGCTATCATAAGATGAGTACTTATACTGATATTTACAGCATATTTATATCATAATACATAAAATCAATGTATTATATTTGTTACTGATAAAAAAAAGTAGCATAAAGTGGTTAAAATGACTTTAGTTTTCAGTAGTTTAGTAAATTTTTCAGTTGAAATTGAAAGCAGGAAAGTGAGAGATTAAACACTAATAGTGACAATGATTAGAGTGTTAACTAAACATCCTGTTTCGTTTTGGTTTGTTTTTTCCTGACTGATGGATATGCATGTGCTCTTCTGCTCAACACTAAACATCAGATCACCAGAAAATGCAGGCAACATGAGCTTTTGACAAATGGTTTTGCAAGTCAGTAAAGCATGATCGCGGGGTTTTTTAGTTTTTATTTAAATATACATTTATTTTCAGAAACATTACAGAAGAATCAATCATAAAAATCCATCATCAGGCTAAGGTTTTGAGCTAACACAGCTGACAATTATCACACGCTCCTTTACTCTCCGAACACGAGACATGGTGAAAACATTAATCTTTTTATTGATACAGGAGTATCTAATTTATCAGGTTTATCACAATATTTAAAAACGGTACATCACCCTTCAATCCAGTAGTATCCTATATACTATGCCATACTTCTTATCCAGGGGAGGGTCACGTGCACACACACACAATCAAACACCTAGTTATAAACTACAGGCAGTGTAGAAACACCAATCAGAGTACACGGCATATTGTTGGACTGTGGGCGGGGGGGCGGGGTTATATATATATATATATATATATATATATATATATATATATATATATATATATATATATATTGTATGAGCCCAATAGGGATGTTCGACATCCAAAAAACAAAAAAAGCTTTATTTCTATTACACACTGCTAGAATTGGAATTGGAAATGGAAACCTAATGCACACATCTATATTTAATAATAGCTTATTGTTGTTGTATAAAACTTAATACAGAAACGACTGCACATTAACCTGAGCCTGTTCTCAGGCCATGGTGTTATTCACTAATAACTTTCTGACCAATCAGTTTCAAGAATTCACCTGCATAGTTCATGCATAGTGTCCACAGTTATGAAGGACACTTTTATTTATTTATTTTTGGCATTTTTACTGTTGTGTTTATTTTTGGAAACTATCAGTCAAAAGTTTGGACCTCCTTTTTAATTCCATGGTCTTTCCTGACTTTTATTTATTTATACTCTGTAAAACAATGCTGAAGGCATCCAAAATATGCAATAATCTCCTTTGAACTGTTGCTGCTGAGATGTGTCTAATACTTCTGGAAGCCTTTATAACAACTCTAATCTGAGGTGATGTTTTTTGAGAACTGGTGATTTCTGAGGCTGGTAACTCTAAATGAACTTCTCCTCTGCAGCAGCGGTAAGGCTGACAATACTGCTCTTGCAAGAACTGCTCCAGAACAGCTGACTTCCATGTCTTAAAATAACAACTGACTGTGGTTGTTGTTACATAATTACCTAATGCCATAGGTGTTATTTTATAGTTTAAAAAAAATACAGTATTGTTCTAGAATGCACAAAAATAAATCGAAACTTTTATGTGCAAACTTTTGACTGGTACTGTATTTCAATATTTTATTATTGCAAAATCTATAAACAAACACACAAACATACACAGAACACATTATCTTAAAGATTGCATTTCAGTATCAGCCGCATGATGCACAAGATATTTGCTTTATTTATATTTAATTATTTGCTTTATTTATTTATTTATGTCAAGAATATTATAGACATACTGAAAAAGAACAAAAAACATAATTTCCATATCACAGATTTCGTGTGATGATTTATGTATCGCCAAACTGACTGCAAAATGTATTTTTTAAATTAATTTCGAATTAATATATGTTTGTATAAGTCACACATTTCACACATTTGAAATTTTACACAGTACAGCATCCTGTGTAGTAGAAGCCAATTATTTGCTAACTTTGTTTAAAATTGCAACAAAATCTGAGGGAAAATAGAATTAGGATATTCATAAAATCGCCTTAGGAATTGAATCAGAACCTACAGAAGGTATCGTTATAATATTGTATCAGGTGATCCCTAGTGATTCCTTCATTACTTTAACATTTTAGATCAACAATACATTACATTTTAGAGTGTTATCATCTTTCTTTTTTTATTTTTAATTTTGGGTAAAATTTCATGTTATACATTTTTTTACTCAGATTTAGACAATCTGTTTATTGTACAACATGTAAATTTAGTTTTTAAATGTTTTCTTGAATAAAAAAACTAAAACTGAACTAAAAATGGTGGTTCAATGGTTAGAATTTGCACCTCCAGGATCTGGGTTCGATACCCATCTCGGCGTCTGTCTGTCTATGCGGAGTTTACATGTTCTCCGCGTGCTTGGGGTACTCTGGTTTCTTCCCACAGTCCAAAGACATGCAGATTACTCTGATTGGTGTTCTTACATTGTCCTGTAGTGTGTGAATGTGCTTGTGAATTTCGACAGGAAATTCTGCCACTGTTGTAAAATGGAAATAAATACAATAATAATCATCATTGACCTCCATGCTCTCTTTAGACTACAGAAGTTCCTAGATGGGTGAATGGAAACTAAAAATTTGTTCACAGAAAAGATTAATCTATACTATAGTAGTACCTCAGCAAACAAATGCCTCGCTTCTTTTTCGCTTTAAGAACAAAATCTTTCAAGAAATTCATCTCAGTATGCAAAGCATTTTCATTAACTGAACACCGGCCAAGTCCAAGTATATCCGGGAAGTACATTCAAAACTTGTCTGTGTCAGTGGTTAAGCCAAGCAAAGCAAGTTTACCTTTTTGTGTGTGGTTTTTTTTTTTTTTTGGCATTTTGTGCAAGATTTAGTGAAGACATGGCACCATGGGTCCCGAGGAATGTTTTCAGGAACAATAACAGGAAGAAAACGGAGCCGCTTTCAGTTTGTTTTTTAAAGCAGCCAGTGTCGAGAGGAATCATAAATTCAAGGTTAAGTGGGGATAATTTTCTAAATGTTTTTATATGCAAAAATATGATGAATAATGTTGGAAAGTGGTCATATTGGTAATATTTTGGCGTGGATGGAATTTACTATTACTTCCCCTAAAAATTACAACAACAAAAAAAAAAAGAAAAAGAAAATAAAAATTCACTGGTTTCCATAAAAGAATATTGTGAATGCAAATAATCCATTCCAGCCTCCCAAAAATATTACCAAAATTACCAATTTCCAAAACTATATTATATTTTTGCATTTAAAAAAAAATCAAGAGATGCTATATTTTTATAGCCATTATCAAAATATATATACTATACATACACAGTGTAATATATATAACATGGTTAATACACAATTTATTAACTTCAGATTGATTGATTGATTAATGAGATTAATATCTACATCACCTGAAGATTACTTGTTATAATAAAAGTTTAATTTAAGCTATTAAGAAACTAAAATGCTGACACAGCTCTGAGATGTCGCCTGCTTGGTGTTTAAGGCTATAGTTAATCTTGATAAAAAACAGATCTATTGGGAAAATAATACAGTGTGTGTGTGTGAGAGAGAGAGAGAGAGAGAGAGACTGAACCAATGCGACATCATGGATACTGGTGTACTGTATATACCAGGAAGACTACAGCATTGCCGGTGTGTGTGTGTGTGTGTGTAAGTGATATCAAGCTTTAATTCATGCCTCTGAGCCCTAATCTCTGCAGCTGCGTGTCAGGACTGGGTAAAGCCCTGCTGCCGCTGCCGCTGTTTTTGACATCAGTAAAGTCTGTACAGGAAACCCGAGGATGTTTCTAGAAGCTTTATGTTAGCGTGCTTTATTTTAATAACAAACAGAATCTCACAAACATGTCAGATAAAGTCAGCAGTTTATCTCCGCATCACACTTACCCTCTCTGACGCCCGGGAGCCGTTTATCATCGATACTCTGATCCTCCATGACGGGATTCAGCTTCAGGGAAGAACGTTTCCAGTGATTTTTTTTTTTTTTTTTTTTTGTAACGCAGGTTTCTGTTTTTGGTTTCTGTAACCTCTCTCTCTCTCACTCACTCACTCGCTTTCCCTCTCTCTCGCTCTCTCTCTATCTCGCGAGCCCCTCCCTCTACTTCACGACAAGGCCGCATTTCAGACACGTTTTACGGCAACGAATTTGCGACAGTCGCTGCGGAATGATCCACGATGATTTATTATTTATTTATTTATTATTATTATTCCTACTAAAAAACAAACATGGTAGTCAGGCTAAAAGTGTCTAACGTTAAAAATTCCAAATGAAATGATGCGATGCTAAATTATGAGATACTTATAAAGTATTTTTACTACAAGAAGGAGACGGATAAATATTCTATAATAAATTTAATCTTTATCATTTATAGTTTTATTTATAAATTAATGTTGTTGTTTTTTTTTATATTAGTACACCCATCTTTGGTTTTTCTATCAAAATTAACCTCATAACATATTTAGAAATTATCAAGTAAAAAAAAAACTCCAAGCTGTTAAAATCCAATATTTATTAAAGTGTGTCTGTGTGTGTGTGTGTGTGTATTTTTTTTTTTTTTTTGTCTTCTTCTGCTCCCTGTTTCCTTCCTCGTCATGTTTGGATTGTATGGTTGTTTGGTTTGTATATTATTGTTTTAAGCAAAATGAATAATAATAATAAAAAAAAGTCTCTCACCTGGGTAAAAAAGTAAATTAGGATTATACAGTATAACAGATTTATTTCTAACAATTAATGCTTTTTATCTCCTGATCCATGTTTTATTTATTTTTTTGTAAATATGCTTACATATATTTTATCAGACAAAATTAAATGCAATTGCTAAATACAATTTCATGCCCTTTTATGTATTGTCTCTAACGTTTTTAAACTCAAATCGTTCTATGATCTTAATTGTTTTTTAGATGAAATTATTTAAAAATGCAAAACCATTAAGATATTGTGACATGAATTAGACATGGTTATGGTCACTGAAGATTTTTTGCTTTTTAAGCTTATACATAAACCATCTTTCATGCAGAGCACTGAGGTAGCCCTGGAATTTTAATTGTATATATGTTAACAATAATTATTGGGCAGATTACAAAAAGCTATTTTAACTGAATAAACTAGAGTTTTCTATAGTTTATGAAAACAAAAAGGGTGTGTTTTATTCGGGGCATTTAAAAAAATTTTTTTTTAGTAATTTATTTGTAAATATATGTGGAGTTATTAGATTATATTTGGAAAAGATCCATAATGTTGCATAAAATGCTTTCATTAAAGCAACTATTTTTACTATTTTTACATATTCTTCTAAAAGCTTACACCAGTTTTAGTATTAAATAAAAAAAAATATGAATCATTTGCATTTTTAATTACTATTGTTTAAAGCGAAACAGTATAACACAAAAAAAATGGCCATTTTGGGCACATATAAAATCATCTCTCCAAACCTCCTGAAGTTAGTAACCTTGAATTCCATGTTGCATAAACTTTAGTAGTAGCTTTATTGGTACACACTTTTTATATGCATAACCTAACAGAAAAAAAAAAATCAGCACAAATAGTGTGTTTTGGTTGAAACCAAGCAAAACCCAATTCAAACAACATAGCCACACACCTTGGGAAAAGATTAATAGAAAACTGTAAAGGAGTATCAGAAGTAGGAACTAAAAATGTATTTCATATGACTCAAATAAATATCAAATTCTAATAGTTTTGGGATTTTTTGAAAACTTGATACTTTCTAAATATCTCATAACTTTATTTTTTAATACAAGAAAGAGGATTTATAAGTAATAAATTATGAATTTTAACAAATAAATGTATTATAAAATATTTATCCACCTCCCTCTTGTTAAGAGAATAAATAAATAAACTAATAAAAAAATAACATCTTTAAAAGAAAAAAAAAATAGCAAACAACCTTTGAATTAAAACAAGAATATCTGACCCACATTTTTCTGTATAATCATGTATATATAACATCCAAAATAAATGCGCAATGGTTTTAAGAGCAGAGTTACAAAAAGTGCAGTGTCAATATCCTTTTAAATCTCAAAAGAATAAAATACTTAATTTAAATAAGACTGTTCTCATCTTTTTCTTTTTAAGAAGGAGAAGTGAAATAAATATTTTATAAAAAATTAAATCTTTATAATTGCTAACTCCCAATTAGCCTGTCTTTGTACTATGGGAGGAGACCCACCAAGGACTGGAAGAACATGCAAACTCCACACTCCCCAAGGCAGGAATCAAACCCTTAAAATATTTTAATGTTTATTTGGCTAATTAATCTGTCAGTATAATACAATTAAAAGTTACCCTGTTGCATGATTAATAAAACTCATTTGTAACTGGCTTATTCATGTTGTAAATGTCTGTTGATGAATGTAGAAGCATAAAGTCACAGCTCTTGAGTCTGAAACTTAAGTTTGTCCTACTGAAAATAAAAGGAATGATCATTTGCCATTGTTTCCTTTCGCTGCCTCATTAAACACAATTTCCAAAACTCTTTTAATCACAGTGCCAGTCTTGAGCTAAAGTGTGATTTTATTTAAACTAAAAATGCTTGCAAAGAGAATTAGAAAATTACAGTTAACTTTTAAACCAAAAATGTATGGAATTGGATAGCAGTTGGCGGCACGGTGGTTTAGTGGGTAACCCTGTCGCCTTGCACCCCTAGGTCCTGGATTCGATTCCTGCCTCGGGTCTGCGTCCACGGAGTTCGTATATTCTCCCTGTACTTGGTGTGTTTTCTCCGGTTTTCTCCCACAGTCCAAAGACGTGCAGATTAGGCTAATTGGGGTCTCCTGGGATAGGCTGCATGACCTTGTTTACAGAACAAAGTGATATAGACGATGAGTGAGTGGATATCAGTCTTAAATACTATATTAAATAACAATTAAGGCATGAGAAAACCTCATTTCTGAATTTGTTTTTTTTTTTATTTACATCTGTATTATTATTTTTTTTTACATTTTGATAAAGTCTTTTTTTTATAACAAGACAATTTACTTAGTGTACACTAATGAAACGCAATAAAAAATTATAACAAAACTAAACTAAAAAGGAAATAATAATTTACTACTTCATAGATTTATGTTAAATGGTTGATCTTTATTAATCCATTATCATCCTGTTAAAATGTGTTAGTGTTTTGTATCACTGTACCTCTGAACATGCTGAGACTGGCACTGAATTCTTGTTACAAGAACACTAGTGTTGAAGTATTTGTAGGGATAGTGTATTTTGAGATGCAGTTCTTTACAGATTATTTGAAAACCAAAGCCAATTCTTGTGTTTCTGCTTTGCACTGAAGACATTTGTATTTGATATCAAATGATGAATATAAATTAGAATTTTACTTTTCATTTTCTAATATTTACATACAGTGAACAGGATCTTAGTATGTTAACCAACTTAACTACAGAACATGGTACCAATGGTGGCCGACCAGCCAATTCTTTAGTGTGCAGTAGTATAGAAACAGATAGTCTTAAAAAAATAAAAATAAAATGACACTTGATATTTGGTTGCGTCTTCCTGGCATGTGATAACTGCACCGAGCTGCTGACCCACCGACCAAACATCACCAAATAGTGTGATGCTTTCCAGGGTTTTACTGCAGCTTTCTTTAAGTTGTTGTTTGTTTGGGAGTTTCATCCTTCAGTCTCGTTTGGAGCTGAAATGCTGATCAGTGGGTATATAGGTTTACTTGGCCAGTTTGAAACTTTCCCAATTTTTTCCAGGTGATGTTTGTTGTGCTGGCAGTGTGTTTGCGTTAATTGTCTTGTTGCATGATGAATTATCAGACAAAATGTTTCTGTAAACTACTGATGCCATGAAAGCTTGAACCATAGCACTACCTCCACCATGCCTGACTAATAAGCTTGTATATTTTGACTCTTTAGCAAATCCAGTAGGTTTATCATTTTTGTATTTCTTTGCAAATTCCAATCGCAACTTTCCATTTTTTTTTTACTGCAAGTGGTATGGCCTTTGTATTTCTGCTCTTACAGAAGTGTGATACTCTCAGCCCTGCCCTGTGGAGGATGTTGGTAATCATGTGTTGTTGTTTTTCTTGGCCAACCTGTTCCATGTCTGGTTGTTAGTACATTAGCATTTATTCTTTTTAAAAACAAACGAAGTCTTCAGAGGTGAAAACCAAGGGTTGGTACCAAGAGGAGACATTTGGAGCTATTAACTGTATAAATAACCAAACCAACAGGGCACACCTGGGCAACAAGAAACACTTGTCAGGCACATGTTAGAATATTTTGATCACTTGAGCATGTGAGTTTAAAGTAAAGGTGTCATGTCACATTTTACAGTATGTTGTTTAACAAACCTAGCTATTAATATCAAGAAACGAAAAAGCAAATGAGGAAATGATGCCTTTTATGTTCAGCTTTTTATCTCAAACCCAAATTTCAACATTGTATTAAAAAAAAGAAAAAAGATTTGGCCCTGCCATTGCATTACTTTTTAAGCAGATTTTTTATTTTTCTGATGTTGTGGTCAATGTAGAGCATTTTGTGTATCTCATATACTTATGTGCCAAACTGCATGTTTCTACCAAAAATTCTGACTAAAGACTTGACAGTTTGCACAGATAAATTGATATCATACATTAACAGACATCATGTCATTAGAGTCTAACACAAAGGACAGGAAACAAAAGGGAATAAAGATAGAAACTTCAGCCTCGGTTGTTTCCAGCATGTCAAGTATAACATGTGCACTAAGATACTACACTGCTGATTCATAAGAGGATACAAAACCAGAATGAAGGAAGAAAATTTTTTGGAATTTTACAACCTTTTTTCAGTGGTGTTTTCTCACAGAGGTGAAGGGAAGCCAGGGTTCCCCTATTTGTCAGAATGTTCTTGTAATTTTTCGTAATTAAACAGTTTTGTTTCTGTCCTGTTGCTGACTGCAATCATATTTTACTGTAAATGAAACACAGTAAATGTTATCGGGTAAATGTTTGGTGAAACACTGCATTGCACTCTAACCATAGACAAATGTTTTGTCCAAAGGCAAACCAGGCCAAGCTGCATTACCATCGTGGGGCGGGTGGGTGGTGGGGTAATGGAGGATAGGGATTGAAGTTTCAATGTTGTTGTATTCCAGCTGTTCACACACAAAAAAGAGAGAAATCATGTTTGCCTGTTAACACAGGTGGCGGCTGGAGTGTGTGTGTGTGCATGTATGTAGCAGCAAGTGGCAGATGGATAGCAGCTGACAATAATGTGTAACATCATAACAGCACTGAGACAGAAGATATGACCCCAAACATTCTTCTCTGTAAGTTCCAGCAGAGGGCACATATACTGTACAGTACATACGCTTATTTAAGAATTAGAATTATTAAAGCATAGTCACCATGTCCGCACAATACTCCACAGTAGCTATAATTATTGTCAGTGTGTTTACATGTTCAAGTCGGTGGCGGTTCACTCATTGCTCACATGTTTATGATGGATACAAAGTAATCTTTAAAGCCACCCTAAAGCTATATTACATAGTGTGTAAAATATGACATGTGATATGTTTAAAGTTGATCCTTATGTACATTACATTGGTCACAGTAATGGAGTGACATTACAGTGTTGTTTGAGTTGCATTACAATTCACCTACGCATTGAGAGAGTTGAGCCGTATCCACAGTATAGCATGGACTGGCAGGCAGTTGCTTGAGGCCCCAGGTTTTAAAGAGGCCTGACATTAAGGCCATAAACATTTAACTCCATCAAAACCTTTAATAGATAATGTACAGTGCTACTGTATGCCAGGTAATCACCTAAGCGGGGGTTTATCTTGCTACTGTGGGGGATTTTTCTTTGTTTTTAAAGGTTGCACTTTTCAACATGAAAGGTAGTTGGAATACTGGAAGCCAGTGAAGAAAGAGAAAATAAGAAGAAGAGGAAAAAATGGGATCAGAACTGTGGTACTGTAGGTGGTGGAGATAATCTATCTATCTATTAGCCTCCACGGGTCTGTGTGCATGGAGTTTGCATGTTCTCCCCGCTCGGTCGGTTTCCTCACACAGTCCAAAAACATGCAGATAGGCTAATTACCGTTTCCAAATTGCCCGTAGTGTGTGTGTGAGTGTGGACACATAATTAGGTTTAGGTTTAGTTTATTTATATAGCACACTGTAAACCCTAATGCTCAAAGTAATTAAACATATTGAGTACTGTTAACTTAAATAATTACAATTAGTTTAAATTAATAGACCTTTATGAGTATTTAGAACTTTTTGGTCTTTATGAGTTTGTAGAAATTACACTTTTCAAGTTAGCTGAACAAATTTTATTTTATGTATCTTTTAAGTACTTAAGTAACAGTAACTGTCAGCTTAAAGTTCCACCAACTTAAAATCTTTCAGACTAGCGATTTTGTGTCTGACGTCATCAGGGCAATGGGGCACTGGTGGCTCAGTGGTAGGTGTTTCACCTGCCATGTGAAAGGCCCGGGTTCGATTCCCAACAACTGGATGAAGTGCCTGTCCCAAGACCAGATAAAATGGAAGGGTTACGTCAGGAAGGGCATCTGGTGTAAAACCTGTGCCAAGCTTGTGTGCGGGACGGATTGTCTGCTGTAGCGACCCATTGCCAGGAGCAGCCGAAAGACCGACAATTTATTTGATTTGCAACAACAACAAAAAAAAATGAGTACAAAAAACTCATAGTTCCATTTACTTAAAACTGGAAACATCATTACTTAAAAAAATTGATGTAACTGATTACCTCAAATTTTTTGAGTTTTGCCAACTTATTCGGGTTTACAGTGCACATTTAAAACAACCGCGAGACTGACCAAAGTGCTGTACATGCACATCATAAAAAGGCTAAAAGTACACGATACACACAAAACTAATAAAACTAGTAGCCACAGTAGCGCCTAGTAGGCCATGGAAAACAAATAGGTTTTTAAAAGGGATTTAAAAATAGGTAAACTAGGAGCCATTCGGATATCAAATGGCAAGTCATTCCAAAAACGAGGACCAATAACCGAAAAAGCACGGTCACCTCTACGCTTAAGTCTGGAATGTGGGATTAAATTAAGAGGAGGTTCTGGTCACAGGATCTCAAACTTCTCAGGGGGGTATGGTGGTGCAGCAATTAAGATAAGTAAATGGGTGCTTGCTGGTGTAACATAATTGACTATAACATTGGCCTTCATGGTTCCCAGTTGGACTACAGAGGCTACTAGATGAATGGATGGAAAATCCACATAAAGTAATGTAATTCTAGTTTAGTTTCACTTTATTTAGCTAGCTTTTTATTTGTCAAATTATTGGGCATGGTTGGCTCAACTATAGGCGCTTGATTCCCAGACAATGCACAAACCCCAGCCTATGGATAATTACAATCCCCGATAAATAAACTAAAGTGACAACTCTAGTAAATTGTTGTGTAAATTAACTACAACTGTACTGGCAGTTCCATATATTCCAAAGTCTGTTGTCCAAAAGTTTACCTGCATTTTGCATACTTCTGAGTGTTATAAACTATTAATTGTGTTGAAAGTCAGAAGAAAGTAACAGGGGGAAACATGGAAAGGCCTGTGGGAAAGAGATGTGGCTTTCATATTTGCAGCTTATCATAGTAGATCCAGACATCCTTTCTGTCATTCTTCCTTGTAGCGTTGGTTCTTAAAAGAGGCCAAGTGACAAGATGTACTTCACTTATGAAAAGACATTCTCTAATGAGTGGTTGAAAGAGCTGTGACGAGTTGTTTTAAATGTAGAGTGAGATCCATAACACGATAGAATTCAAGTTCTGTGACATAAAAGGCAAGTAGAACTTTCTAATTTTTTTCAGCTAAGTTTGCATCACTGAATCAACAGGAATAATAAGTAATAATGATGTATTTTCTTATATGAAATATGTAATACTGTGTGAAATATGAATGTGGCTCCTTTTTTAATTAATTAATATTTGAAATATGAAGGTGTGGAGGCGTTATCAAATCTCTTTCTTGCTAATCTCAAATCCTGCTAGTTGTACATTTATTACAATGAAAAAATACAGCAATCTTAATATATTCATACTGTAGACTGTTACTGACCATTGTAATACTCGTGGCCTAAATTTCTAATGTTTTAATTCTGTTCTGTTTTGCAGTCTAAGAGGATGTGGCTAATATTTATTGTACTGCATTTGGGATTGCTGGTCCCACTCAGTCTTTCCTGTCCAAGTGCCTGTGTGTGTTTACCAAATGGGGATGTCACATGCACAGGAGGAATCACTGAAATCCCACATCTGGCAGCCAATCAAACCTTCCGCCTAAAACTCAATAACACTCTTATAAAAATCCTTCATCCAAAAAGTCTTCAGCCTCTTGTCTTTTTACTACGCCTCCAAATCAGCCACAGTCCTCTTGCCACTATTCACCCAGAAGCCTTTTATGGTGCTTCTCAGCTGAAGTCAGTTGTGTTGTCATCTACCAATATCTCTGACCTTCCACCAAGAGTGTTCAGCAGCCTGGAGAACCTAGAGCAACTTTACATCAATAAGAGTCAACTGATGTCTCTCCCTGCAGACATTTTTAAACATTTGGTCAACCTCACTGAACTGGACATTAGCATGAACCAAATAGCAAATTTGGATGCTAGAATCTTCCAGAATGTGACAAAATTGACTTACCTGAACCTGGGTAAGAACTTCCTACAAATGATCCCACAGATGATGTTCCACAACCTTAGACAGCTCAAGTCCCTGATACTGTCCTCCAACCAGCTGAGGACAATAGAAGAAGGCTCATTTGATCATCTGAACAACCTGTTATTACTCATGCTGGATAAAAACCAAATTCAGGGAATACCTTCCAGACTTTTTTGGCACATGCCCTCATTGTTAATCCTGACTCTATCTAGCAACCAGCTTCGTTATATTCCAAGAGAGACTTTTTACTATCTACCCAATCTTACCAAACTTACACTCTACAAAAATCCCTTAATCTCGCTGCCGGACCAGCTAGTCGGGCACATGCCAAGACTTCAGGAGTTCTACCTGTATAATACCAATCTTATCACTGTGCCCTGGAACCTTTTTGCAAACATGACTGGCCTCAAGTCTTTACATTTACATTATAATGAGAAGCTTATCTCACTACCAAAGGATGTCTTTTCTCACTTGCCTAATCTTGAAAAGCTATCTTTAAGAAAAAACATACTTCAGGATTTACACAAAGATCAGTTTTCATCCTTAACTAAACTTAGGAGTTTAAATATTTATGGTAACAAGCTCCGGTCCCTTTCTGCAAAGATCTTTCAAAATCTCCATAGCCTAACCCATCTTCAGCTGAACAACAACAATCTGAACAATCTTCCAGGAGATATTTTTGCGCATCTCACTGTATTGAAGTCTGTCACTCTTGGACACAACCAGTGGAACTGCACATGCAGTATCCTGGACATTGCAGCATGGATAAGTGACAACCGGAATGTAGTCACTGACCTACATGATGTATTATGCCATGAACCTTACCACTTAATTAACAAATCACTAGTAACGTTAACTAATGACAGTCTGAAATGTGGCGTTACCACTACAGGAGACCTACATGTTACCATGACCACTGAAGAGATACAGGCGTATTCTTCAGAAAGAACAACAGCATCATTTTTCACTGACATTAAAAACATTAGCAATGTCGCTACAAATACCATCTTGTCAACCACTGTACCTCCAGTTCATCGTACCTTACAAACACTTTCTTCAACTGCTTATACATTTAAGAAACCACATACTGCTCGCTCCATGCCCAATGTATTCTATGACACTGTGGTCCTTGTTAACGGCCCTGATATTGTCCATAATAATCGCCGTCAGGGCTGGGTGTACCTGTGGACAGTACCTACGTCTGGAGCATACAGTAGTTTTCTAATGGCTTTGCATGTTGTTCTTATTATCACCGGTGTTCTTCTGATTATATTCAGCGCCTTTGCATTCTACCATCTACACAAAGCTTTGTGGAAAACAGGGATGACTCTTAGACATCAGACAATCAAAACTAAAAGATTGCGGAGTTTTAATGGCAAACTTTAGAAAAAAATGACATTGCATTTCATTGTACTGTATATTATTATATCTAGCGATTGTTTTACTGTAAAGTTTTGTTGTTCTGACTATAACTACAATATATCTGCCTAAAGTATAACACTGTTGTATGTTGGTATAGCTTGTTAATATTATGATTTATATACTGTACATGTCATTTTTTTGGAATTTTTTTAAATAGGCATGTGTGTGCCAAAATTGTGTACATATATATTTTTTGGTTTCCTAATTTCTAACTCATTAAAGCACTGTTTTTGATTTGACATAAACTAAAACGTCATCTAATGAAAGAACAGTTTATTTATTTATTTATTTTTAAGTTTGTTTCAGGCATCTAAGGACTATATTCATGCTATGATTCGTTACTGTAGGGAAAAAAATACAAATTGAAAAAGGAAGGGTTATGAAGCTTACAGATGATGTAGCTTGCATTTGGTTTATTGTCTGCAATAAATGCTTACAATTAAAAAAACAAGAACAAAGATAGAACAAGGCTATTGCAGTCTAATAAATGAATGGAGGTAAACGTAGTAAAAGATTCAACCATTAATATCTTATTAATATAACCTTTATGTTAATGTTTATCGAAAGTGCAGCTCACACAGAGTCATTTGCTCATCTGTTATACAAGTGTGCATTTACATACCTATAAATACTGAGATGGAAAGTGCTGAATTAGATGACTTTCCCTTATTTCATTAAAACTACTGTGATTTGCAAATAATAACATTTTGATTTATTAGGAAATAATGTTTTAGCTGTAAATAATTACATTTGAATAACAAGAACATTACTGTCACAAGCATTTTAATAACAGTTGGCACCGTTTGAAATGCAGCACAGAAATCGAAAAATTGAGAATATTATGGTCCAACAATACAAAAGACATGCTGTACAAAATGCAATATATTCTAACATGTTTTTTCCCCCAACTTTTTCAACTTTACTGTTAACTTTGATAGATTTAAAGAGGGGGGAAATTGTGTTTAACAAAAAAAACCCAACAACATTCAAGTTGGTTATCTTCAACATTTCTTTCAACAGTATTTTGGACATGTTTTTCATAAGAAAAAAATCACGCACCAACAAAAAAAAAAAAAAGGTTCTCATTGTATGAATTTCAAGTTTCTGCAAAGCCTATTGCATCCAAGACAACTTTTTCCAAGTAGGGATAACTGCAGGCTGGAGCATTAAGGCGTGCCGAAAGGTCTGGGCGTGCCGAAGGGTAGAGGGCATGTCAAAAGAAACTGGTGGGTGAATGGAGCTTTTGCGTTGGCCAATCAGCGTGCCGAAAGGTAGGGGCGTGCCAAAAGATAGGGGCGTGCCAAAGATAGGGGCGTGCCGAAAGGTATTTCATTGGCGAATAGAGTTTCTGCGTTGGCCAATCAGTGTGCCGAAAGGTAGGGCGCGTGTCGAAAGCTTTCTCATTGGTGAAAGGAGCTTCTGCGTTGGCCAATCAGCGGTAATCCTATTTATATGTAAGTAGCTTTATTTTAGCGTGGAAGAACATGGCGGCTGTAAGGCTTGGTGTGGTTTGTCAATATAAATTTTTTTTTTCTTTATTTTCGTCAATTAATTGTTCGTTTAATTGTTGTCGACAGACATATTACTGTAAGACGAAACACGGACAGGTTTTCCCTCGAAGTAAGGGTTGGCAGTTTGTATTGGTGTCCGTTTTGCGCTACAGATGTTTTTAGGCCTCATGAAATGTTTTAGGCCTCGTCATTTTATTCTGACCGAGAGTTTGAAGGATTCTGTTCCATGGACTGCTATTACAGCATAAATAAATGAATGAATGAGCAGATTGAGTGTACAGGTTGGGTGGAGTACACTCTTAAACGGAGCAGCTCTGCCTCTAAATAAAAATTTTTATTGGCTAAAATTGTCTGTTTACTGTTTACTGAATAAATGCCACTTCAAAGGTTACTAAACTGTATCCATCCTCCTCTTTATTGTAGTGTTTTATGAACTATTACATTATACATTACGCTCATATCTATTTGTAAATTCTTGTCTACAGTTAATAACAACTTGTATATATTGAACACCCACTGTTAATTTATAATTATAGTTACTTGCAATATGTATACTATGCTTACATAATATCCTGCACATTATCTTCATATCTATTTGCAAATTTCTGACTACAGTTAATAACAACCTGTATATACGGCTCATCCATTATAAATTTATAAGTATACAGTAGTTACCAGCAATCTGTATAATATCCTTCTGTAATAGTTACCTATAGCTTCTCCTTGCACATATCCCTCTTACTGTAAGTGTACTTAGACTTTATACCTTTATTCTGCACTTTCTGCTAATTGCACTTCTGGTTAGACCTAAACTGCATTTCGTTGCCTTGTACTTGTACATATGTAATGACAATAAAGTTGAATCTAATCTAATATTTGTCCTTATCAGGCAATGTCAAAGTCAACGTTATTGTCAATTCTGCTACATGTACATATACATATAGAGAATTGAAATTACATTTCTCTCAACCCTTGTTACAAATAACACTGAAAAATTTAAATAAACCTAAAAAAATAATAATAATAACACTGGAGAACTTGGAGAACAACAGAGGTAAGATAATTGAGTTACTGTTCTGCAAAAAGGGACAGTTTACAACACAGAAGGCTGATATGGTGAAAATGGTGTGCTTATTTTAGTTGAGTAAAGTGACATTTTAAAAAGCAATATAAAACAGTATAAAAACGGTGAACAAAACAGTATAAACAAGAATGTTTTTAGTTTTTATGCAGTTTTAGTAAAACTACAGAAAACAACTGTCAGTTCAAAACATTCTGAATGACTAATTCTGTAGCGTTTTTTGGTCGTGTTTAACCAATACAAAGTTAATAGTATTCCAAAAATATTAAAATTACATTTATTCATAAATTTTATGAACAGCTTGTGGTACTATATTCTTTTAAATAATTGTAATTTGATTGTGATTATGGGTTTAACTAGGGCTGGGCGATTAATCGAAAAGTAATCGAAATTGGCAATTAGAACCTATAATCGATTAAATTTTCCCAGGTCGATTATTTCGATTACTTTCCCTTTAAAAACATTACCGCGTGTGGAGTCATATTCAAAATCCCTCCGCTCCGTTACGTTATTTCGCCAACATGTCGAGCATGGAGAGCTTAAACACAGACAAATGAGCAACAAGAGCAGCTTGTACCAAAGAAAAATGCAGTCTCTGTTATTTGGACACATTTTGGCTTCAGTAAGGATGACACTGAACAAAATGAAGTCAGATGTAGATCTGTAGAAAAACAGTTTCGACGCCCAAAGGTAACACCACCAGTTTGTTTTAACACTTAAAGCACAATCACGTGTTATGAGGGCAAAAATAAAAATAAAATAATCGTTCATTAATTGTAATCGAGTTAAAATGTTCAATTAATCGAGATTTTGATTTTAGGCCAAATCACCCAGCCTTAGGTTTAACACGGTTAAGGCTAGAAGGAATACAGCTCGAGCTCTATTGGGCATGCGCACATCAATCTAACGTGTTTTTTTTTTCTCTCACTATACAACAATAAAACTTTTTGTATTACAGAAAGGATTAGTTTTAGACGTGAAAAATGATCCAATAGGTATAACAATTAATTTCATTGTTAGTTTCCGGTCGGAGCTATATATCCCTTTTAGCCACGCCCATGACTCAAACGCTCGAGGATGACGTCAGTAACCCGTGGCGACGCAGTAGAATGTTTAGAAAGGAATATTTGTAATATCAATATTTAACAGGAAAAGAATGGAATTATGAATATGAAGGATTATGTTGGCTGCATTACTTAAACGCATTAGAAAGAACAATAGCGTTTAATATTAGCCTGTTATAATTCCGATAGAGGTTGTAACATAGCCTTTAAACAGGCAACTTGTGCAACCAATCATGAAGAGTTTTCGGCACGCCCCCTACCTTTCGACACGCCCCAATCTTTCGACACGCCCATTACTCCGAGCTGCTGCTACCCCTGTCTCACTTTTTCGGGTGTTGACCTCCTCTGTCTAAACGGACAGAACTGCAGGGGGTAACGCACGCGGGCAGAGAGTCGTTAACTTTGCGCAGGTGTAGTTTGATGCTCTTCTGTTTCATTAGTGGTTCAAGACAGCTGGCGTCTCACTACTTCCCCCTGCTGTATGTATGATTGCCGATATTCCCTCTATACCCGGTCTCTTGGTAAGGTCATATCATCGCATGGATTCTCATACCACTGTTATGCAGACGACACCCAACTTGTTCTCTCCTTTCCTCCCTCTAACACTCAGGTTTCCACCCGGATCTCAGCATGTCTGGCAGACATCTCATTTTGGATGGCTGCTCATCAGCTGAAGCTTAATCTCAGTAAAACCGAACTGTTGTTTATCCCTTGTGACTCATCTCCAGGTCAAGACCTTGTGATATCTATGGACAACAACCAAATCACTCCTTCAGCCACCGCCCGCAATCTTGGGGTAACCATGGACAATCATTTGTCATTTTCCCCACACATCGCTAACCTTACTCGCTCTTGTCGATTTCTTCTTTACAATATCAGAAGAATTCGCCCATTTCTTTCTTCACAGGCTACTCAGGTGCTTGTTCAGTCCCTTGTTATTTCAAGACTGGACTACTGCAACTCACTTCTGGCAGGCCTGCCTCTGTCCACGATTCGTCCTCTGCAACTGATCCAGAATGCAGCAGCACGTCTTGTTTTTAACCTCCCCAAGTTCTCCCACACCACCCCACTCCTCCGCTCCCTGCACTGGCTTCCTGTAGCTGCCCGCATCAAATTCAAAACACTAATGCTTGCCTACAAAGCTAAAAATGGCCCAGCACCCACTTACCTCTCTGCGCTAATTACCCCACGCACTGCACCACGTTCCCTCCGATCCTCCAGCACTGCTCGCTTCATCCCACCATCTCTCAGGGATCGAGGGCGGCATTCATCCAGGCTCTTTTCTGTTCTGGCACCTAGGTGGTGGAATAAACTTCCTCTAGATGTCCGTACAGCAGAGACTTTGACTATCTTTAAACGACGACTCAAGACTCATCTGTTTCTCCAGTACTTGGACTGAGAAAAAAAAAAAAAAAAAAAAAAAACCTCTTCCCAGTTGTGTTGGACTAATGGCACTTAGTTATTAACCTAGTTAACCCAGTGTAAGTATGTATCCAATTATGTAAACATTAAAGCACTTTTTGTAAGTCGCTCTGGATAAGAGCGTCTGCGAAATGCCTAAATGTAAATGTAAATGTATGAAATGTTGACTTAACATGAATGGTTTGTGACTAGACAACGTATTAGGAATTTGTACGGTCAAGTTAAAACATCCTTACGTGAACCTTAATCGAAAAAAAAACATTTTTTTTGTCAACAAATACAACTATTATGAGTATATTGAAAATAATTATATTATGTAAAGCGCACAACCCGCCTCGTTAATTTTTTTTGAGTGTATAGACGGCTGAAAGTTCAATATAACATTTAATGTCTTCAAGTTAATATGGAGTTCAGTTCATTGTTGGAAGCTCAGGTAGAATCTACTGTAGGGAATTCCAGTCCAGACTATAGAGCGACTGCAGTCACAAGTCCTCAGAGAACAGCTGTCTGCATCAGCCGAGGTCAGGACCGTCCCCAGTCACCACACGCAGACCACATGGGGCCTCCATGCAACGAGATCTCCAACCAGAAGCAGGTCACCAAGGCAAGGCAAGGCAAGTTTATTTGTATAGCACATTTCATACACAATGGTAATTCAAAGTGCTTTACATAGAAGAAGAAAATAAACATGAAATGAAATAAAAAATAATAGCAATAAGACATTTTAACAAAAACTTTTAAATTTCATTTAAAATAAAAATAAATGCAGTTTGCAACAAAACTTTAAACTAATTAAAATTTAATAAAAATAAAAGACTAAGTAAAACTAATAAAAACATAATTTCAAATAAAAATAAAACAGTTTAAGAAATTAGATAAACATAAGATAGTACAGTCAGTTCGGACGTAGCACAGTGCTCATTGAATAAATGCACAGCTAAACAGATGAGTTTTGAGTCTAGATTTAAATGTGACTAATGTTTTAGCACATCTGATCTCTTCTGGAAGCTGGTTCCAACTGCGGGCAGCATAATGGCTAAAGGCGGATCAGACAGGTCCAGAGGACAGAGGGGGGTCTGGATCACTGGTAGTATGGCAGGGCCGTGCAGAGACGTTTAAAGGGGCGGGTGCTCAAAGTTATAAAAGATAGAACAGGCTGAATAACAACAACTCACATTCAATCTAATATGGAATTGCATCATCCTGTATGACTGTCATCATGTGGGGCCATTTTAAAGCAAATGCAGTGCTTATTAAATGTTTAAACTGTAGAGATACAATAATTTTACTGCTGTAAAATTAGCCTTTTATCTAATTTGAAAAATAACCTTATATCATCTGTTACTTGATATATTTTCTTTAAAAAGGTTTTTTTTAATATCATAAATATAATAATCCATAATTATGTGGATATCCATATAAATAAAAGCCCTCCAGAAAAGTAGGGAAAAGTCCTGTAACTTACTTTAAAACAAAACATGTTCCCTAAAACGGTGGGCAGAGCTACAGACCCCCCTGTTACACCCTTATACACAGTTAGCTACTGTAGCAGTTAATGACCACCACTACTTCTGCAGTTCATAAAAGGACAGGTAATGTTTTTCGCGCTGTTGCTCATTTATTTCAATTTATTTGTTGTTATAGACTATAGTGTGCACTGTAAACCCTATTTACTGTTTTGTTGCAGTCTGCTCTGCATCTTTCAATTAATTTACCTGCCTCTCCTCCAGCTCCGCACCACCAGCCTGTGGAAAATGCACGTGCACTTTGCGAGCTCGTACCCGGCTCGTAACGAGCGCGCTCTGCCCCCAAGGGCGAGCATTGGTTAATAGCAGTCATGTGACTGATGCAAGCCAGATCCTTTTATTTAGCAAAATTAAGATTAATAGTTACATTTTATAGTTGAGGGGCAAAGACAGGGCTCCATACGCACATACACATAAAATAAAAAAAAATTAATTAAATAAAAACCCAAGAAAAGGGCACTTAAGCCATCCTGGAGGAAAGGGGCGGGTGCTCAACATTGATTGGAATGAACGCCATTCCATACCTTTGGGGCTTTATAAGAAAAAGCTTTGCCCCCAGTTGTAGTTTTTATAATACACAGCACTGACAAGCAGCCTGCATCCTTTGATTGAAGTAGAAATGGCAGATTATAAGACACTAACAATTCACTAAAGGATTGCGGCAGGATTTTCAATAAAATTTCACTGGGAGCCAATGCAGTATGTATAAGATAAACGTGATGTGCTCGTATCTTCTGGTTCTAATGAGGACTGTCGCTGCTGCATTTCAAACTAACTGAAGCTTGTTTATGTCATCATAAGAGTTGAACAACCAGACAGTAAGGCGTTACAATAGTCCAACCTAGAGGTAGTAAAATCATAAACTAATTTTTCGCATTGTTTAGTGACAAAGAATTCTGTATCTCTGCAATATTTCTGAGATGAAAGAATGCTATCCTGGTTATATTATCTACATGAGCTTCAAATGGCGGGAATGTAGTGTGGTGCGAGGTGTGATTAGAGCCTAAAGATAAATGGGTGCTGGGCCGTATTTAGCTTTGTAGGCAAGCACCAGGATTTTAAACTTGATGCGAGCAGCTACAGTACAGGGTGCCAGTGCAGAGAGCGTAGAAATTGAGTGGCGTGTTCACCCCTTGATTGGTGGGTTTCCTTCAGGGACTTTGTTTTTTCTCCACAGTTCAAAGACATGCAGATTAGGCTCATTGGCGATTTCAAAGTGCCCGTAATGTGTGAGGCAAAGTGTGAATGTTGACCGGAGGTCCTACCATGGTTGTGAAAACGTGAAAATAAATACAATGGTCATCATTGGCCACCACGAGTCCCATTTGGTCTGCAAAGGGTCGTAGATTGATGGATGGATGGATGGATATGGAAATACGCTGTAGAGTAAGCCATAAGATAATGTGATTTTAGCTTCGATTTGGCTTGTGTTCATGCAGAGAACGTTTATTTATCTATCTTATATAGATGAAAATTTTATATATCTATCATACATATCTAGCTTTTTATTTGTTAAATGAATTGTAAAATTTGTTTTTCTCAGCTTGTACATTGTTGGCTCCACAATAGGCGCTGGATTTCCAGAAAATGCCCAAACCCCAGCCACTGATGTGCTGGTTACAATCCCCAATAAATGAACTGAAGTGAAAACTAAAATATATTTGTTGCGTAAATTAACTACAACTTTACTGGCAGTTCCATATATTCCAAAGTCTGTTGTCCAAAAGTTTACAAAAAGAAACAGGGGGAAACATGGAAGGCCTGTGGGAAAGAGATGTGGCTTTCATATTTGCAGCTTATCATAGTAGATCCAGACATCCTTTCTGTCATTCTTCCTTGTAATGTTGCTTCTTAAAAAAGGCCAAGTGACTAGATGTTTTTCCATTATGAAAAGACATTCTCTGATGAGTGGTTGAAAAAGCTGTGAAGAGTTGTTTTAAAGTGTAAAGTGATATCCATAAAATGATTCCAGTTCTGTGATGACATGAAAGGCAAGTAAGACTTTCTAATTTTGTTTGGCTACATTTGCTTCACTAAATAATAATGTCTTTCTCTTATATGTTCTCTTATATGAAAGATATACCATGAAATATGAATGTGGCTCCCTTTTAATTAATTAAAATTTGATGCATGAAGGTGAGGACAAGTTAACAAATCTCTTTCCTATCCTGCTAGTTGTGCATTTATTACAATGAAAAGACTGTTGCTAACTTTTGTAATATTTGTGGCCTACATTTCTAAAGTTTTATTTTTGTTCTGTTTTGTAGTCTAACAGAATGTGGCTGATCCTTATTATACTGCATTTGGAATTGCTGGTCCCACTCAGTCTTTCCTGTCCAAGTGCCTGTGTGTGTTTACCAAATGGGGATGTCACATGCACAGGGGGAATCACTGAAATCCCACATCTGGCAGGCAATCAAACCTTCCGCCTAAAACTCAATAACACTCTTATAAAAATCATTCATCCAAAAAGTCTTCAGCCTCTTGTCTCTTTACTACACCTCCAAATCAGCCACAGTCCTCTTGCCACTATTCACCCAGAAGCCTTTTATGGTGCTCCTCAGCTGACGTCAGTTGTGTTGTCATCTACCTCCATCTCTGACCTTCCACCAAGAGTGTTCAGCAGCCTGGAGAACCTAGAGCAACTTCACATCGATGGGAATCAACTGATGTCTCTCCCTGCAGACATTTTTGAACATTTGGTCAACCTCACTGAACTGGACATTAGCAAAAACCAAATTACAAATTTGGATCTTAGAATATTCAAGAATATGACAAAATTGACCTCCCTGAACCTGGGTAAGAACTTCCTACAAATGATCCCACAGATGATGTTCCACAACCTTAGACAGCTCAAGTCCCTGATACTGTCCTCCAACCAGCTGAGGACTATAGAAGAAGGCTCATTCGATCATCTGAACAACCTGTTATTACTCATGCTGGATAAAAATCAAATCCAAGAAATCCCTCTTAGACTTTTTTGGCACATGCCCTCATTGTTAACCCTGACTCTATCTAGCAACCAGCTTCGTTATATTTTCAGAGAGACTTTTTACTATCTACCCAATCTTACCAAACTTACACTCTACAAAAATCCCTTAATCTCGCTGCCGGACCAGCTAGTCGGGCACATGCCAAGACTTCAG
The DNA here is from genome assembly GCF_024256425.1 of Clarias gariepinus. Classification (NCBI taxonomy): domain Eukaryota; kingdom Metazoa; phylum Chordata; class Actinopteri; order Siluriformes; family Clariidae; genus Clarias; species Clarias gariepinus. Next base: position 4,384,138 of record NC_071114.1, read on the forward strand.
GAGTTCTACCTGTATAATACCAATCTTATCACTGTGCCCTGGAACCTTTTTGCAAACATGACTGGCCTCAAGTCTTTACATTTACATTATAATGAAAAGCTTATTTCACTACCAAAGGATGTCTTTTCTCACTTGCCTAATCTTGAAAAGCTATCTTTAAGAAAAAACATACTTCAGGATTTACACAAAGATCAGTTTTCATCCTTAACTAAACTTAGGAGTTTAACTCTTAATGGTAACAAGCTCCGGTCCCTTTCTGCAAAGATCTTTCAAAATCTCCATAGCCTAACCCATCTTCAGCTGAGCAACAACAATCTAAACAAACTTCCAGGAGATATTTTTGCACATCTCACTGTATTGGAGTCTGTCACTCTTGGACGCAACCAGTGGAACTGCACATGCAGTATCCTGGACATTGCAGCATGGATAAGTGACAACCAAAATGTAGTCACTGATCTACATGATGTATTATGCCACGAACCTTACCACTTAATTAACAAACCACTAGTAACGTTAACTAATGACAGTCTGAAATGTGGCGTTACCACTACAGGAGACCTACATGCACATACTGCTCGCTCCAGGTCCAGTGTATTCTATGACACTAAGGTCCTTGTTAACGGCCCTGATATTGTCCATAATAATCGCCGTCAGGGCTGGGTGTACCTGTGGACAGTACCTACGTCTGGAGCATACAGTAGTTTTCTAATGGCTTTGCATGTTGTTCTTATTATCACCGGTGTTCTTCTGATCATATTCAGCGCCTTTGCATTCTACCATCTACACAAAGCTTTGTGGAAAACAGGGATGACTCTTAGACATCAGACAATCAAAACTAAAAGATTGTGGCGTGTTAATAGCAAACTTAAGAAAAAAATATAACATTGCACCGTGCAGTATATCATAATCTTTAGCCATTGTTTTTCAGTGAAGGTCTGTTGTTCTGATTATGGCTATATGTGCCTGAACACTGTCTATAATTATAGCATGTTAATATTATAATTTATATACATTTTAGTCTCTTAGAGAAATTTCTTACAATAATGTGTGGCAAAATTGTGTAAATTTTTTTTGTTTACATATTTCCAATTTATTTAAGCACTGTTCTTGATGTAAAATAAACTAAAATCATCTAATGAAATAACAGTTTATTTATTTATTTATTTTTAAATTAATTTCAAGCTTAGTCTACCTGAGCCCTGAGTTAACATCAACTATTATCCTGAACTGCCTGCCACCTAACACACAGTATGAATGCAGATCAAGTCCCGCTCTCTGTTTCACTCAGGTGAGGATAAGTCCGGTTCCTCTCAAGGTTTCTTCCTATTGCCATCTCAGGGGTTTTTTCCTTGCCACTGTCGTCCTCGGCTTGCTCATCGGGTCATTTTGATTCTTACACATTCACATTCAATACAAACTTAAATAATTATTTTGATTGTGTAAAGCTGCTTTGCGACAATGACAAAAAGCGCTATACAAATAAAATCGAATTGAATTGACTTCAAGGGCTAAAATTCATGGCATGATTCGTTACTCCCTGGAAAATAAAAAAATTAAAAAATTAAGTGATATAAAGCTTACAGATGATGTAGCTTGCATTTTGTTTATTGTCTGCAATAAATGCTTACAATTAGAAAAAAAAACATTATAAAAAACACTATCGCAGGACCTGAATGGAGGTAAATGTGGTAAAAGATTCAACCATTAATATCTTATTAATATAACCTTCATGCTAATGTTTATCGAAAGTGCAGCTCACACAGAGTCATTTGCTCATCTGTTATGCAAGTGTTCATTTACATACCTATAAATACTGAGATGGTAAGTGCTGAATTAGATGACTTTCCCTTATTTCATTTAAACTACTGGAATTTTTTAATAATTCCATTTTTTTTTATTAGTAAATGTTATGTTTTTTAACTGTAAATAATTACATTTGATGTTGTAGAGCATTTATAAGACAAGTTAGTTCCTGTTATCACCTACAAATATTAACAATAATTCCATCACCAAAGTTATCTCTATTCTCTCTCTTAAGACTAATGAGTATAAAATAAAGCTTGTCATGTAGCCTAGAAACCAAAACTCCCTTGTCTTGAAGACATTTCTGTGTCAGAGCTATTAGTGACACTGGAGACTCTTATATATGTCGTCATAACTGCTTCTTGGTGGAATGGTGGTGTAGTGTTCAGCACTGTGGCCTCACACCTCGAAGATTGAGGATTCTAGTCCTGCCTCAGGTCTGTGCACATGGACGTTGTGTGTTTTTTTTCTGCAAACAGCAGGGCACTATTTTAATCTTAAAGTAAAAAAATATATATAATAAAAATAAAAAAGAAATAAATACATTAATTAATCATAATAATTATAATAATTGTAAACTCATAATAGGAAACACTAGACAAAAATCACTATAATTAAGATATCACTTAGATTACATTTTGGTATTGTACTGTATATGCAGTAAATTAGCACTCCGGTTACACAATAACTACCATCCACAGAAATAACTTCTTACTACAAGTCTTTTTACAACTGAGGCTAGGTTAAGCTCAGATTTAAGCATTTGTGAGCATCAGTATGGTTTCATGTCTGGAGAGAATATAATTCATGCAGTATTTGCTTTGACGATGCTGATGGAGAAGTAGAAAAAGGCAACAGGGAGTTGCATTGTGTGTTTGTAGATTTAAAGAAAGAGTGCCAAGAGAGGAGCTGTGGTATTGTATGAGGAAGTCTGGAGTGGCAGAGAAATCTGCTAGAGTGGTGCAAGACATGTATGACAGCTGTAAGACAGTGGTGACAGATAAGTGTAAGACAGATGACATTGTGCTTTGAAGCAAGAGCAGGGAACAGGTGGAGGAAAATCTGGAGAGGTGGAAGTATGCTCTGGAAATCAGAGGAAGGAAGGTTAGCTGCAGCAAGACAGAATACATGTGCGTGAATGAGAGGGACCCAAGGGGCTTTCATTCACTCACGGTAAGGCTACAGGAAGCAGAGGTATAGATGGTGCAGGACTTAAATATAATACCTACTATATATAAGTATAGTACTTAGAGTCAACCAGAGTGTGCAACGGAGCAACGGAGAATGTGGAAAGGAGTTGAAGAGGCATGTGCAAGCATCAGACATCACTGATTGTCCGACTTTGTCCAGCCTTCTTTTCCTGTGCAGTCCATTAGTCATGAACTACGCCTCCATGCGCCCCCCTCTTACTAAGGAAATCCGTCCACCTGCTGCTCATTTTTGTCTTAATGCTCCTTCCTGCTTGAGCTGCAGGCTTCAAGGCCGCCTACATTATCACACTCCTACTGTAATCAGGTTGGCCATGTCCTATGAACCTGTCCGTTAAAAGACACACGATTTACCCACCAACCTTCGCTCTCACTTCCTAATGACCCTGATCTATGACAATCAGCCCCACACCACACACGCCTTAGTAGATACTGGAGCAGACCAGAATTGATTCTCCTCAGCAGTGATTTCTCAACTCAAGATTCTGCACACACCACTAAACCAACTATTTAGCCCATAAAGGCCCTTGATGGCAGCAAGCTCTTCTCAATCACACACTGCACTGCTCCAGTCACACTGCAGTTTTCCAGTAACCACTTTGAAACAACCACATTCCTCATTATTAAAAGCACAGATAGTTCTGGGCCCCCTCTGGTTAAAACTGCATAATCTTCACATCGACTGGGCAAGGAGAAGCATCCTGAATTGGAGGCTCACTTGCCACTTCTCAAGCTTCTGTTCTGCCACCACAAGAAGGGTTTGCCCATCTCTCTGGAGGAGATCCCTAACCTATCAGAAGTCCCCATAGAGTATCACGACCTTCGCCAGGTGTTCAGCGAGTCACATGCTATCTCCTTAACTCCTCACCATCCTTTTACATCCCGAGAAAGAAGCCAGTAAATCTTTGAGTCACATTAAGCTCAATCATCTGCCCTTCCTCCTCCCCTGCAGGGGGAGGGGGGGCTTCTTCTTCTTCTTTTTGGAAAAAAAGGCCAAGTCTCTCAACTATCGACTATAGAGGGCTTAATGAGATCACCGCTAAGAACCACTACCTGCATCCCCTCATGTCAATTGCAATGGAGTTACTCCAGAATGCCTGTCTTTTAGACCTAAGAAATGCCTACCATCTGGTAGGATAAGAGAAGGTAATGAGTGGAAGACTGTATTCAAAACCTCTACTGGTCATTACGAGTACCTGGTGGTTCCGTTTAGTTTAACCAATGCACCAGTGGCCTTCCAGATGCTCATTAATGACATTCTCAAAGACCTTCTCAATGTTTTTGTGTTCGCTTACCCACGATGGCATTCTAATCTTCTCCCACTCGCTAGATGAACATAAGCTCCACCTGTGCCAGGTCTTTTAACATCTACTGGACATTAAAGTTGAAAAAGGCGAGTTTCATCATAAGTTGACTTTCTTCAAGATTGACTAACACCTTAGTCAAGGTGGAAGCTTCAACGCGTTTTGGGCTTTGCCAACCTCTATCGACATTTCATCCGCGACTTCAGCACGGTGGTGGCCCAACTCACGTCTCTTAAATCCACCAAGATTACTTTGCCAGCCCCTAATCAGGGTTTCACCCTTAGAGCAAACTGAGCGCATGCGAATATGAGAAATCTCTGAGATGTATGACCTCACGGGACACTTGAAATAATTTTCTCTCTTGGATAAGGTGTGCCATTAACTCGCTCCCCACCTTGTCTACAGGTATGTCACCTTTCCAGTGATCCTTGGCTATTAACCATCACTGTTCCCCACTCAAAAGGACGAAACTGCTGTCCCTTCAGCCCAAGCCTTCATCCGTCGTTGTAAGAGGACATGGCAACATGCTTAGCCATCCACAGCTTACCGTGTCGGATAAAGAGTTACGCATGGAGTTACGTCTCCATGCGTAACTTACCCCTTAAGACTACGTCCCAGAAACTCTCGCTTAAGTTTATTGGTCTATTCACCATCTCTCATGTCATTAATCCATCCTCTGTCAGACTAGCCCTGCCATATCCACCCTTATTATCCATAAGATGCCAAATTAACCTCACGTCTTATGTCTCCCATGTCCACCAATTAGTACCCTGCCCTTTGTCACCACCTCCCTGCCCCCTCCTCCACCTTGACTTATAGACAGGGGGCAAAGCATTTACTTTCTGCAGATTCCTGTCACCATGGGCTATAGACCAGAGGAAAGAAGTCGGGTACTAGGTAAGTTTATTTTGGACTGCTCTTTGATTACAGATTTTTACTATTCTCCACCTCGAGGAGCTCTTGCAAGAAAAAGTAAACTCTCGTTCTGCACTTGGATGTTTCACCCCCACGCCCAACAGTGACATAATTGTCTTAAATGTAAATATAACACTGAGAAATCTACATAAATAAAAGAGAGGTTTTATTTGTATTGGTCAGAACTCTCTTTTAATGATACCTTAATTAATGTTTTATTTGTATAGCACTTTTAACAATCGTCAGTAAAGCAGCTTTACACAATCAAATGAAATGATGGAAGTTTGTATGAAATGTAAATGTATATGAATCAGAATGATTAGAAAGTCCCTGATAAGCAAGCCGGTGGCAACAGTGGCTAGGTGTCACGAACTCAAGTGAGGTAAGGCATAGATGCAGAGGGTAGCAAGAGCAGGTGAATGTGAACATATTTTAATAATAAAACCAAACAAAACATGAACAAAGGATTTTGGTGAACTGCTGAAGCATGTTTCAAACAAAACATTTATTAAATAACACAGACTACGGACTAAACATACAAGACTAAACTTACTAGGAAACAGAACAGACAAGATGACTAAAACTAATCAGGGGTGCGTTTCCCAAAATAATCGTTAGCTTTTTTTGTTGTCAGTTTTTAAGTGAGTTTTTTTGTTGTGCTCTCAGAAGTAGACGTAAAATATGGACTATTCAGAGGTAAAAAAAAAAAAAAAAAAAAAATATATATATATATATATATATATATATATATATATATATATATATATATATATATCCTCATCAAAAGTGTCATCTTCCTTATTCACAGCAGCACCAGAAAGACCCCCTCTTCCTTATCAAAAAGCGGGACATTTTCCTTGACTGCAATGTTGTGGAGAATTGCAGTAACTACAATTACATAGCAGCTTTTGGAGGGGTTTAGTTTCAGGCAACCACTGGACTTGCTTGTTTGGTCACACTTGCAAAGTCCCTCCACTTGTTTCTGACTTCCTCTGGGCTTCTCTTATACGCATTTCCAGAAGCATAAATTTTTTGTGCGATTTCATTCCATGTTTTTTTTTTTTTTTTTTTTGTCAGAATTTGTAACTGTGTTTTTTAATTTGGAGAAAAGCAAGATTTGATTGTTTCCCACCGCCTCCAAGAGAACTGCAAGCTCTTTTGTAGTAAATTTTGGTTTCCGTGTCATTTTTTCACATCAACTCTCATTAAAACATGGCTTCATGTAAAGGGACTTATATAGGAAATGATCTTGAGCAAAATAGGTAACAGGTGTTCACAACACAATCCCAGCATTTTCAAAACCCATAATTTATTTTAATTTTAATTGTACTTATGTATCAATACCAAATAAAAATGAGTTCTAATGAAATATAACTAAAAGTTATAGACTTTGTTATTCGAAAAGAGCACATTTAAACTGTGTATGCCTATATATGCTTTATTGTACAAATAATGAATGTTGCGTTCGTGACATTATTACACCACTTCTACGTAACGTCACTGCGAAAGCGCATTGAATGCGAGCCGAAGAGAGATAAAAAAAACACTTTACAGTAGGGGGCGATATGTGCTTATGGCACTACTCCGCCATTGTATCGAAGAAGAAGAAGAACGACAGATTAAACCAACATGGTTTTAACGATGGAAGTGCGACACAGGTACTATGGTGTTGGGAAACAGTCGTGACTAGATAGTTATTTTCTTCAACGTTACATCGTACAACGGTGGTTAAGCAAAGAGCTACATCGTTGTACGGGAAACGCACCCCTGGATGGTAGCTAAACAGACTAGTTGCTAAAGAGACTAGTAGCCAAAAAGCCAAGGGACTAACAGACTAGGCACACAGCAGACTAGGTATGAAAAACTAAGAACTAAACAGGTTAGTGGTTAAACAGTTTAGTAACTAAACAGACTAAGATCTAAACAGCAAGGAGACAAGGAGACAGCTACAGTAACTAAACCTGAGAGACAGACTAAAAAAGACTCACACAGACAAGGAGATAAACTAACAATACAAATGTAACCAAAACAAATGTAAACTTAACTCAAACAGCTCCATAAAGCAAATACCCACTTTAACATAACCAATGCTCGACCCAGTTTCCCAGAACTATTTATAAAAAAACTAATGTCGGTTCAGATGAGCTTTCTCATCACCTGACCGAGGTGCCTTCTGGGAAACTGAGTCTACATACAAAAACTACACAAACACCACAAGTGCCCTATAGGTGTTACCCTTACACTAGGAAAAACTTACAGAGATGGCAATAGGACGAAAACTTGATAGGAACCAGACTCAACAAGGAATCCATCCTCATTTGGGTGATAATGGATAGCAGAGATTGAGGAAGTTTAATATAACAGTTAATGTCTTTAGGTTAATATGGAGTCTAATTGGTAATTAGAGGCTCAGGTAGACTGTAGGGGACTCCAGTCCGGAACTACTGAGTGACTGCAGTCACAAGTCCTCAAAGAACAGCTGTCAGCGTAAGCCGAAGCCAGGACCATCTTTTTATACATTAGAAGACCTGAAACCAGTTTCCACAAAATTTTCTGCCTGTCTGTCTGTTTGTCTGTTTAGCCAGAATTTGTCACAAATATACGCAAACCTGGCTGGACAGGATTTAATGAAACTTTTGCAGTACTTAGATATCTGCCTAGCAGTGTTCCATTATTAATCCATTTTTTAGACAATTTATGTATTCCGTGAGCCAGACAGCAGTCATTCCCAATCCATTAGTGTGTGCGTGTGTATGTGTGTGTATGAAAGTCGTCCTACAAGCCCCGCCCCCGATAACCCACCCCCCTTTGTTATTCCTGCTGTTATACCCCTATTTCATCTATGCTGTTTGACTATGCAAGGGCCAACGTGCGGAAAGATGGAAACCTAATCACAGCGCCAGAACTCGCAGTGAATCATGGTAAAACATCCTTACAGCCACCTCGCGAAACCATGTAGGCGACATAGGCGTAAAAGTAGTTAACAGATTATGGGCCAAACTTCACTGAGCGATGTTGGTAGAATAATTATAAAGGTCTTGACTAAAAAAAACATGCATAAGGCATCACAAAGGAAGGGAAAAGTTCTCTAACTAGTTACTTTTATTAGAAAATAACACAGTAATGTAACTGATGACTTTTTAAAGACAGTAGTTTTGTAATGCAATTAGTTACTTTAAAAAGTAACGTCCCCCAACACTGTTCTTCAACAGTATTCATTTGAAAATCCAGAAGACCCTCTGAGAACAGCATTTATGTCCGTACTAGACTCGGTAAAAGTAAATCAGTGTGTAGTAAATCAGTGTGTAGTAGGACCCACTCATAAAGCAGGTCACACTTTAGATTTAATAATATTTTTCGGATTAAGTATAAGAAATTTATTCACAATTCCACTATCTGAAGTTATCTCAGATCACTATCTTGTCTCAATTCAAGTGTGTCACAGTAATAATGTATGCACAGCGCCGCGCTACCGTATGAAACGTACATTCACATCAACTACCACACAGAGTTTTATCAGTAATCTCCCAGAGTTCCCAACTTGATTAGATCACCGTCTGACCCCACAGAACTCGATTAGGTGACTAAATATTTAGAGTCGACATTTCGCTATACCTTAGATAATGTAGCTCCAGTTAAAAGAAAAATTATTAGAGATAAGAAACTTGCTCCCTGGTATAACGATCACACGTGCACTTTAAAACAGACCGAGATCCTGTACCGACACATTTTCTTAAACAGATAGTACCAGCAATAACAGAAACCCTGTTGAGAATAATTAATTCTTCACTCAGCATTGGTTATGTTCCAAAATCTTTTAAATTAGCAGTAATTAAACCGATTATAAAGAAACCTGACTTCAACCCCTGTCAGCTGTCCAGTTACAGGCCAATATCAAACCTCCCCTTTATCTCTAAGATTCTGGAAAAGATAGTAGCGGAGCAGCTATGCTCATATCTACATATAAATGGCATACATGAACTGTATCAGTCAGGATTTAGGCCTCACCACAGCACAGAGACAGCGCTCGTTAAAGTAGTAAATGACATCCTATTGGCCTCTGATCAGGGTTGTGTAACTATGCTTGTATTACTCGACCTCAGTGCAGCTTTTGACACCATTGATCATGCTATTCTTCTTCACAGATTAGAAAATGTAGTAGGAATTAAGGGTACAGCCCTTAGCATAATCCGTAAGCCGGGTATTAGTTTTCATTGTTATGCTGACGATACACAGTTATATGTCTCAGCAAAACCTGATGAGAAAAAACAGCTTACTAAAATTGAGCAATGTGTGCAGGACATAAGAAATTGGATGCTAATTAACTTCCTTCTGCTTAATCCGGGTAAGACAGAAGTTTTAGTCATAGGACCGCATACAGCTAGAAGTAAAATTTTGGATCACACCGTAACTTTAGATGGCCTTTCTGTTCCATCAAGTGCAACAGTGAAAGACCTTGGTGTGATTATTGATTCCAGCCTTTCATTTGAAGCACATGTAGATAATATTACCAGGATAGCATTCTTTCACCTCAGAAATATTGCCAGGATAAGAAATTTATTGTCGCTAAACGATGCAGAAAAACTAGTTCATGCTTTTATTACCTCTAGGTTGGACTTTTGTAATGCCTTACTGTCTGGTTGTTCAACTAGATGCATAAATAAGCTTCAGCTAGTCCAGAATGCAGCAGCGAGAGTCCTCACCAGAACCAGAAGATATGAGCACATCACCCCTATCTTATCTTCACTCCATCGGCTCCCTGTGAAATTTCGCATTGATTTTAAAATACTACTCTTGACATATAAAGCATTAAATGGTCTCGCGCCGCAGTACCTGAGCGAACTACTAGTGTCTTACGATCCGCCACGCCTACTTCGATCAAAGGATGCAGGCTGCTTATCAGTACCGCGTATTATGAAAAATACAGCTGGGGCAGAGCTTTTTTTTACAAAGCCCCAAAATTATGGAATAGTCTTCCAAATAGTGTTCGGGACTCAGACACAGTCTCAGTGTTTAAGTCTAGGCTAAAAACCAATTTATTTAATCAAGCATTTTTATAAATAGATTTGCCATAGGTAAAGGAGCAGATCTGGGGGACTCATGGACGTAGAGTATTATGGTGAACTGGTATGTTTAGATGCTGTCTTCCTCACTCTTATTGATCACTCAGGTTTGCTGACGGTGAGGTGATTGTTTGCTTTACATGTCAGGAAGCCCTCATGTTTGTGTTTCCTTCTGGCTCTCCCTTTTAGTTATGCTGTCATAGTTAGTCCTGCCGGAGTCTCTGCTTGCACGCTACAGTTAATATACATTCACATTATACATTGTGTGACTGTGACCATACCTAACTGCCATCTCTCCTCTTCTTCTCTTTCCCCCCCTCTTTCTCTTTCCTCTCTCCTCCTGTCTCCCCCTTTCACTCTTTCTCTCTCTCTCTGTCGAGCTACACATGTCATTCCTAAGCTGCCAGTGATCCAGACTCCCTCTGCCCTCCGGACCTGTCTGACCCATCCTGGTGCCTTGCTTCTGGCTGAAGATCTCGTCACATGGATGCCCCGTGTGTCTCTTTGGGATGCATCTGGTGTCTGGGGATGATTCTCTCTACCTAGAAGACGGTTCTGGCCTCGACTGGTGTTGGCAACTGTTTCTCTGGGGACTTGACAGTTCGATAGTTCAGGACTGGAACTTCCTACAAGTCTACCTGGGTCTTCAATAACTACCTGGACTTCATATTAACATCAATTAACATCAGCTATTATAGCTGAACTGCCTCCCACCCTACACACTGTATAAATGCAGATAATTTACTGCTTTCTGTTTCACCCAAATGAGGATGGGTTCCCTGTTGAGTCTGGTTCCTCTCAAGGTTTCTTCCTATTACCATCTCAGGGAGTTTTTTCTTGCCACTGTCGCCCTCGGCTGGCTAACCAGGGACAAACTGACCATTTTAATTCATACACATTCACATTCCATACAAACTTAAATAATTCTTTTGATTGTGTAAAGCTGCTTTGCGACAATGACAATTGCTAAAAGCGCAATACAAATTAAACTGAATAAAATTGAATTGAAAAACATCCATGTGGGTCTTTCCAGCAGCCACAAAGGATAAAACAGATTGAGTAAGAACCTCCACACAGGTACTTATCTCCTCCAAACGCTTAGAGGTATTTTTATCAGCATAAGTTAAATTTTGTTTAGGTAGTTTGTAATTAAGTACATAGTTTAAACTATAAAATGTATTATCTAATGTGTTGTTGCTAAATCCTATGTACTTAGCTTTTGGTACAGTATAATGCTCCATAGCTTTCGGCCTGTTTTCAATCTCTGTGTAACAGCTAGAATCAACACACCAGGTTTGAACTAATACTGTACCTGTATATTGTAATACTAATGTCTGTCATTTTAGAATAGAAGACTGTGTGTACTGTGTGATATAATAAGTGTACTTTTTTAGTATTTGGAATTGGCCAGAAGTTCAACAGCATGCCCCTGCTGCAGTAAGAATATATACAGGTAAGCATATTTAGTAATATATAAGATTATCGTAGTATATTACTTGTGTATTTATAACACAGTAAAAAACTTCTGTCATGTAATTACTGTCTAATACATTAAATATATACTTTATTTTCATTAATTACAGGCAGGTATGTACATGTACGTTAGTACACACACAGCCATATATGCTTTTGTACAATTTAATTACAACTTAAATGCACCTAGAACAAAATTAGTTGTTCCAAAATAGCAAACTTATTAACCTTAGTATACTAGCCATAAATTTGGCTGCAAGTACACTTAAGTATGCTTTGGCATGCTAGAATTTTATATACTTAGCCATTTTTTTTTACTTGGGCAGTGTCCAGCAGACAGGGTGGCATGCAGCTGGTTAATGATATATGATATATGTATACTATACTGTATACATGTATAGTGGAACCTTTGATTGCAAGCATAATTAATTCTGGAGTGTGCTTGTATATCAAAACTATATATTAAAGCGAATTTTCCCCATAAGAAATTATTGAAACTCGATTTGTTCCACAACCCAAAATAATCATAAAAAATAATGAATACAAACTATACAGTAAAAATAAAGCAAAGTAACCTGCACTTTACCTTTAAAAAGATTTGTGGCTGTAGTAATTGAAACCAGGAGGAGGAAGGGAGAGGGAAGGGGGCTGCTGTGTAGGTTTCACAGACACCTGCCCACAAGAGAGAGCACACACACACGACCACACACATAGAGCCCTGCGTGAGCAAGCACACACACACACATACACACACACACACCGCCCTGCGTGTGTCCTAAACGATGGTTTACGATGGTAAACGATGGTATATATATATATATATACACACAGTGGAGGCTCAGGTTCAATTTCCGGCCGGGCTCGATTTCTGTGCATGTTCTCCCTGTGCTTGATGGGTTTCCTCCGGGTAGTCTCGTTTCCTTCCACAGTCCAAAGATATGCTGGTTAGGCTAATTGCCCGTAGTGTGTTAATGAGATTGTGTGTGTGCCCTGTGATGGATGGAATACAGGATAAAGTGGTATAGAAGATGAGTGAGTGAGTAGTGTGGTTTGTTTGTTTGGTATCATAAATATTTACCTTACTGTAGATATAACCTTGTTGCTAATTAGGAGTTTATAATAGCAAGGGAAATCTATGGATGCCCAGCACCTGAGAAGGAAATAAATGCTGCTATTTTGAAAGAAACCTGCCAGGAAGGCGACACAGTACAATGCAGCTGTAGAGCTTGCTTCAACTTTCAGACAGGGCTCCAAGCTACCTGTATTTAAGGACAGTGGAAGTACCCACAATGCATACAAAGTAAGTAGCAAACCATCAATGTAAAAAAAAAAAAAAACTGTGCTTTATTTTTTTGGAGCTTTGCATTACACTTCAAAACTGCTCAAAAAACAAAAAATTATCAATAGAAAGCCAACCAAAACAAATGCATGGGCTGACCTGAAGCCCCAGGGCCTTTGAAGATTCAACAGCCAATAAAAAAAAATCATTGTTTTGTGATTTTTTTCAATTTTCTGTTCTTCACTTGATTTACATGTTTATGTCTGTTGATTGACCCACTGAAGTGATCCATGTTGGCGCCATGGCACAACAGCTAATAAGAATGTAGAGGAATAGTTTTGACATGTGACGCATTTAAATGTGAGTGTGAGGTGAAGCTAGAGTGACTAGCCAGGTCAAAATGTAGGACAAGAAGTAGTTTGAGAGTGGTGTTCAAAAAAGAAAAATCTTATGAGCCAAAGAGTTTTTGGTAAAAAGTTATTTAAAAGGTTCAGAAGATTACAATATAATTTTTAAAGCTGTAAATGAGGAGTAAGTAGGGACAAGCTCATCAATGAGTGGAGGCGGAGCAATAAATAGCGGTCTCAAGGGGAGATGGATTGACAGGAGGTCCGTTAAGCATCTCCCAGCCCAGGCCTAATGACAGGTTAAGGTGGCACTGTTGGCAGGAGATGTAATAAGCCACCACCATCTGTGCCTCCAGACTTTGGTCCAGATGATGTGAAGTGTCAAGTGCAAACATTGTACACTAGCGTCCTTTATGCGGTGGAGTTACTGGAGTGCCATCATCCAATTAGAAGGTTTAGGAGTGGCCAGCTAGGTAGGACCATCCATTTGATGCCTAGAAACTCCTCTGTATTGTAATGTATTCTGCTGTTCTTATCCAGAGGGCTTCATACTCTAATATACAGTGCAGGGCGCTCCTCCCATCCTCTACCAAAACAAAAGGCCTATGACAATAGCCAGGCGGAACCCTATTAGTACTCTAATAATAAACAATGTTTACCTTTTTGCTTTGTTGTCTCCCTTCTCCACTCTGCCATCATGTTGCCAAAACCTCTAACCTCAACCTAGGAAATAAATTTCACATGTGCTGTTTTTCCACTGTATTTTGCTATAAGGATATACTATAAGGAGAATGTTAGGATTATTTACCAAAAAGACAGCTTTACAGGACAGCTATTTTCTATCATTGTGCTTGCAGACTGATTTATTAAAACCTGTTAGGCCGCACACACACACATACAATATACCGGACTTTTATACATCCACTTAACCTGAAAATATTGTATATAATTGTAAATATTGGTATCTGGTGCACTGCAGTGTCTGCAGCTTCTTACATGATTTGGTCGCCTCTACGAAGATTCGCGGTCTGTTTGTATATGTGGAAAACTCAAATGGAACTACCTGTATAAGTACATTATCATGAGTATGTATAACAGCTCTATGTGTAATACGTGTTGAGGCACAGTAAACAAGAGGGGTCAGGTAAAATAGTTGCATGATGAATTGTTTTATCAAACTGTACTTTTAATCATGAATGAATTGGCAGCAATAACCTCAACCACGATATTTTTCTCTATGCTTTAGCTCTGGCATATTCTTAAGACATCTCATGTGTGTGGCTTTCTTCAAGTCATTCCATGGCATTTTTATTGAGTTGAGGTCGGGGCTCTGACTTGGCCACAAAAGGTGGATTTTGTTTTTCTAAAGCTGTTCTGTGTGGACTTGCTCCAGTGTTTTGGGTCATTGTCCTGTTGCATCACCCAACTTCTACAGAGATTCAGCTGACATACAGACATTCTCACATTATCCTGAATAATAGTTTTTACTTGGGAATTAATCAGTTGGAATTATGTTTTTATAATAATTTGCAGCGCGCTTTTTACATCAGACTTAGTGCTGTGTGTGTCTTTTTTTATAGTTCAATAGAGTGTCAATGTGCTCTTTTGCAAACGTCAGGCCAGCAGCAATGTTCTTTTTAGTAAGCAGCGGATTCTTTTGTGGTGTCCCGCCATTGCCTTTTATAGTACATGGCTGAATTTAGTGAGTTTCCATGGAAAATTCTGCAAATCAATAGACACATTTGGAACTATTTAAATCTGTACATCATTCTTTCACTAAAAATTATGCAAGATTCTGGCTTTGACCAATTCTTAATGTGCGACAAACTAAAAAAAATAATAAATCCAAGACCATTGTTTAACAGGGTGATATGTAATCACATTATGTCATGTAGAATGTTTTTTAATAATGTTTTATCTTTAAATAATATTGATTTAAAATAGAGGCCAATATTAAATATACAAATAGAAGGTATTAAAGGCAATTAAGGTATACATTTTTTATATTTAATTTAATTAATAGCAAATACAGAATAAATTTGTTTACGAGGATGACATTGAAAAGGTGGTATTTTTCCTTTTAAATATGACGGAAATGTTTAATGACTTCTGTTAATGATAAAAATACACACTACACTAACTTTAGAGCTGTAGTTAAGCATAAGGTCTGTGATCAGCTTATACTGTAACTCATAGACACAAGAAATGCTAATGATTCACTTTAATTCTTCTGTTTTTACTATATATATACGTATATATAATGTATAGCAATAATTTTTTTAATTAAATTTCTTTTTAACTGACACTGTGCATATACTGTATATAAACTCTGTTAGTGGTTTCAAATGTCTAATGATAGCACTGTTGACAATGTGTAACAAACATAAACCACAGATATCCAGGTAAACTTTAGGTCCAACAGAATAATTTTATGTGTGGTAAGACAGATAGAATGAGAAAAGTTACATTTTTTTTTTTAGGGTTGTCAATGCATTATGTATATATGTGGAAATATTTTTAATCTTACAAGTTTGCATCAAATGGCGATCCTCAGCCCATCTTTGCTCCTAAAGGACTAAATCTTTCTTGGATGCTGCTTTTGTACCAAATCATAATTACAATCACCTGTTGATATCACCTGTTTGAAATCACATCATTATTTAACCAATTTACCTGATTACTACCCCTACATTGCTCCTGTCCCAATTTTTTAGAATGTGTGTCTGAAAGGATGTATATTTACAAATGAAATGAAGTTGACCAGACAAAACATAAATTTTTGTGTGTTTATATTGTCTGGAATAAAATACAAGTCAAAGTAAATTTATAAATCATTGCCTCCTTTTTTTATTTTGGTTTTCCACACTGTCCCAACTTTTTCTGATTTGGGGTTGTAGACTCACAGACATGGCAGACAGACCCAAGGTGAGGTCTTACTGGAAAATCGTTGTTTTATTATTTTAATAAGGAAAAGCAGACAATTTAAGGAGGGAGGGAGGAAAGACAGGGAGGAAAAGAGTGAGGTTGCGCACTTGTGACGAGCAATGGTGGCTGCAGAGTGGCAAAGTGAGCTTGTGTGGACAGCAGATCTCGCAGGCTCTTCAGCGGAATGTGCTCTTTTGGTGCAGCTGTAGTCGAAAGTCAAACACAAAGTTGCTAGCATGGCCGTCACTCTCCAGAGGCTGCAGCGGAAACTGCAAGGGAAAAAAACGCTGTTGTGGTTTTTTTGTGCAGAAAGCTAGTGTTAAGGGACCAGGTGAGGTTCTTCTGCAGGTGGACACCCAGGAATTTGGTGCAGTTGACTGTCTCCACAGAGGAGCCATTGATGCTCAGCGGAGAATGGTCGCTCCATGTCCTCCTAAAGTCAACAACCATCTCTTTTTTAGACCAGTTACCACTAAACAAACAACGCCAACCCTATTTAGACCAATTTAATACATATTACAAACATTCAACTACACACTCATAGCCCCAACAATCAGTGAGACAATGTTAGATGAACAGACAGCAAAGTCCAGTTGCATAAGTAGATAAGAGTTTCAGGAACATATAAATTCCTCTGCCTATACTAAAAGGGTTTGCGCATGTTTCCTCTCGCCTTCACAATCACACACACACGCACGCACGCACGCACACACGCACACACACGAAGACTCTAAAGGAAACACACTGTACAGGAAACATTGGCCTGTCTGGATTCTTTTCAAAGATAAAGTGCAGGTTAATTTGTTCTATTTTTACTTTACAGCAGTGATTCCATTGTGCACACGCTTGAGTGTCATTAGAGAGGTTCCTTGTGTATTTTTTCACGATAAAACAGTGTTTCCCACACACACGGGTACACAGTGTGTACGTGCACAAACACACTGACAGAAACACTTATCTTGATCTTCAATCTTACTTCTTGATTGGAATGCAGCCATTGACTTAAAGATCAACTCTCAGTGCTTTGTTGTTGGTTGGTCAACAGAAAAAAGCAGAACATTTCTTTCCAACAGGAGGTATGTTATTGACGATACTGGAACAACAAATTGGTACAAATTGGACATCTCAACCCCAGCAACGTCCTTATCCTCAGTTTTATATCATTGCAGCTCTTCATCCCGAAGGCGATACGAACTCTCAATCACAACACCACACAGGACTAAACATTCTGCTCCCACTCATAAAGCACTCAGCACTTCGCACGTTGCACATCAAAGCACATTTGCACTTACTTTGCAAACTGGTAACATGCAGATTTTATGCAGAGTACCATAATGTCCTTCTATAATTATGACTTAAACATGACTGAAGATGTATTTTTCCATAAATAATTCAGAAGTCAATTAAAAGAAATCATAAAAAAAGTTTACATTTGTATATCATTCTTTCACTACATAATATGCATGATTCTGGCCACTTCTTCTTTTGAAATATAAAGCCATTTATTAAGCATTATTAAGTCTAGCATCACACAAACTCCAAATAGCTTTTTATAACTGATTTTATATTTATAATAGCGATTAACAATACAGAGTGGTAGACAGTCAAAGGGCACAGATGTTAGTGCTGCCCAGTGATGAGTTTGCTCAAAATATTTAATACATTTATAGAATTAATAAATAGGAATTTCAGGAAGAAATAAATCAGTCCACCTAAATTAAAACACTATTTTTTCATTCATTCATTTATTTTATATTCTGCATTATCATGTTTACAGGACCATGGTACATAGCTATCAATATTTTTTAAAAGAAATAATGGCAACCCTGTTTTTTTTATGACTAAGGAGTGCAATACCTACATTGTACAGTACATTGCTGTTAAACTGTTTATTACCTTTTACCTCTTCTGCAGTATAATTGTAACTTTAACATACTGTTCTTGTATTTTATCATTCTTTTTCGTAAATTCTTTGTTTGTTTGTTTGTTTGTTTTGTGAAGGAGCGGACACAATGTATATGTTCAGTTATTCTATAGAACATACAGTATGTTTTTAAACATAGTGTCCAAAAATGCTGTGAGTTAACAAAAGATTATTTGCTAAATGTAACTAAAACAGTATTAAAATGGTATTCAATGTTATAAAAATGTTATTACTTGCTAAATGTTAAGTGATTAAAATAGTGCACAGTACTGGACAGATATTGCAACATCTCAATGTTGGTTACTTAGCACACATACAGAGCAAATCTGAAAGGGACAAACAACATGCATCTCTGCTTATTATTTATTAACTACAGGGTGGCTCCAAAGTCTGGATCCATACACAAATATTACTAACCTAAAATTTTATATTTCTCTTTTTATTTTGATTGATGACACTGAAATAGAAAATAACTCATTTCCATAAATACAAGACAGGGTTCTTCACATATAGATTTGTAGCCAAATTGTACAGCATTTGCTTGTTTATCTATAAATCCAGACTTTTGCTGCAACCTGTATATTGTTTTGGTCTTAATTTTTTTTTTATCTATATATTATAAATAACACTTTGTACTTTTAACTCCAAAACAGATCTGAAACAGGGTCATGAGTAACTGTGTACACAGTATTTAATGATTAACAACATGAACACAATTACAAAACAATCCAATAAATACACAATTACAATGAAAAAGATACAGAAAACACCCCAGGAATTTACCGTAAGCCCTAGAAAGACTTGACCGTAATGGGGGGTTGGGGGGGTGAATTGGGAAATATTAACCCAGCATAACATTTTTTCTAGTCTTATTGCAGTGCTTGGTGAGTTAGCCTACAAAGCTGGAACTATGGAGTCATTTCATGCTGTTGTATATTTATTTTTCTTGTCCAGTGTTTGTACTTCAGCATATGGAGGTAGGATTTTTATTTCTTTAATATGTGTTTATTATTGTCATTTGTGTATTGGTTTATTTATGTCTTTCATCTGTATATATATGATATACATACATATACACAGTGGCCTAAAAATGATTTGGACACTTAAATTACATTTGAACATTTGCATGCATTTAAAAACATTACATTAAAGAACTTGGTTGCTGTTTTTCAATTTAACCTGTTTTCTCCAATTATAAAATAGACCTGCAAATACAATTATTCTATGAACCTGTTTTTTTTTTGTTTTTTTTTATATTGTAGCTCCTTTTTAATCATCTAACATAGTCTGTCCCTGGATAGATAATTTTTGATTTTACAAATAGTCAGGATCGGGTGGTATTGGCTTTTAATGCTGTGGGCAAAAAAGGGCAGGCATAGACGCAGAGGGGTGTTTTTAAACAAAAGAGTCTTTATTCCAGATATAACACTAAACAGAAGTCACAAAGAAACAAAACAAACAAACACTCAAACTATATGACCCATAACTGACCAATACCCAGGCTAGAGGACAAGACACAAAACATAAGCATTATACTGAAATACATGCTTAACTGACAAGACACAGACTTTAATACACAAAATATAAGCACTCTGTTGAGACACATGCTTAAGGACGAAACACAGGCTCTAAGACCCGTTACACAAAATATAAGCACTATGTTGAGACACAGACTTAAGGACGAAACACAGACTCAAGCTAAGCATGGAGCTGAAACAGGAACAAGACAAGACGAGAGACTCGGAGAGACTGGACCAGAGACATGGGGATACGAGATTAGGGCTAAAGACTAGAGACATGGGGAGATGAGACTAGGGCTAAAAACATGTCAATTAGCTACCCATGGTAATTAGCTAAACATGTCCTTAGCCTAACACACACCTAGCTACACTTACCAAATAGCTAAACACTAGAGGCTAGGCTAAGGGTCACACAGAGGCTATGCTAAGGGGCACACAGAGCTAATAGATTTTCTAACTCACAACACAACATGACACGACACCGAATCAGCTCCACACACACATGAACACCATAAACTTACATACAAACAACTAGAGAGGTACATTTCCTGAAGAAAATGTGAGTGGTGCTTGCCGTGGCAAAAAACTATATATATAATATAATATAATTAGCATAACCCTAGCAACATGCTAATCAGCTACAGTAAAAGTCATTCTAATCACACTAGCATCATGCTAGGAACATTCTTCACATCTTATTAGCGAAATGCTACCAAAGTTAGGATGAAGCTAGCAACATGCTAATAGTATTAGCATGATGCTAGCAACATGCTGCTATAATCAGCATCATGCTAGCGACATGCTAATATCGTTAGCATAATGCTAGCAACATGCTAACAGCATGCTAGGGGGCGTGGCTTAAGAGCATCATGATCAATGCGAAAGACTGATTGGTTGCCTAAGTTAAATGGGCCCTCCTGCTTGTCTCTACTACAGTGGGATCCATAGTTGGTCTCAATGTTAAGTCTATGGGGACAATTAACCACCCAGCCCTTAGAAGACAAAACAGTGCCCTCTAGTGGCGATTCCTTAGACAAATGGCTGTGTCATAAAGTTGACCTACATGTAAATCCATATATCTTCAGAATGAGTATCTACATTTGTTTAAAAATCTTTCAAGGAAACTTCATAAGATAGTTAAGGTTTCCCTTAACTGACATTCCTTGCACAGGAAGCAGGAATTAGGGAGCACACTTTGTAGTACACTGTGGAATGGAATGCTGCCCAAGTCTTTGTTGAGAGACAGTCAGCTCCGCCACAAAAAAAAAAAAAAACCTCAATAGTCTCTTAGGAAAAGAAAATGTAAACGAGCAAATTAAATCCAAAATGGAAAATTCATAGCTTCATGACAGAGGAAGTACACTAGCACAATGTTTATCCCAATGAGGAATGCATACACCCAGAAATGCAATTACAATTTAGAGTTCTAGAAACAGGTGAGCGGAATTCAGAGAACAATAACAATCCAAAAGGGGCAAAGACAAGAGACAAAATTGGAAGAATGGGCAGGGTCACAGACAAACAGAGAGCACTTCTAACTGTGTATCGTCAGCATAACAATGAAAACTTATACCATGCTTACGGATTATGTTGCCCAGAGGAAGCATGTAAAGGGAAAAAAGCAGTGGACCTAAAACTGAACCCTGCGGAACGCCAAACTCCACTAGAGAACATGCAGAATAATCACCATTTAAGTCTACATACTGATAAAGATGGGTCAGATAGGATCTGAGCCAGGAGAGGGCTGTACCCTTAATTCCTACTACATTTTCTAATCTGTGAAGAAGAATAGCGTGATCAACGGTGTCAAAAGTTGCACTGAGGTCGAGTAATACAAGCATAGTTACACAACCCTGATTAGAGGCCAATAGGATGTCATTTACTACTTTAACGAGTGCTGTCTCTGTACTGTGATGAGGCCTACATCCTGACTAATACAGTTCATGTATGCCATTTCTATGTAGATATGAGCATAGCTGCTCCGCTACTATCTTTTCCAGAATCTTAGAGATAAAGGGGAGGTTTGATATTGGCCTCTAACTGGACAGCTGACAGGGGTCGAGGTCAGGTTTCTTAATTATTGGTTTGATAACTGCTAATTTAAAAGATTTTGGAACATAACCAATGCTTGGTTATCTCCAGCAGGCTAAGTGGCTCAGCACTTGGCAGGCTTGATGATCGTTGTTTTTTAATCGGTTTTAATTTATTCTGTCTTACAGACCCGGCACCAAAAATGTCAACCCTAATGACCTGTCCCGAGCTTACTCTCCCGAGACAAAGGAGAAACTTCTGGCCCAGATTATCCTGAGGTAAAAGATCATTGCACCCTTTTAGTGGGACCTAGAGCAGGAGGTGCGGGGAGCTCAAGCTCATGAGCTGGATCCAGGATGCGGTCCAGTGGGATGCCTATACATCCCTCATTTTGGCCCGGGTCTTGCAGTGGGGCCATGGGTCCTCCTTGACATGCCATCCAGAAACTGCTCATACACATGAGTTACTGCAACGGCGGTTTTGTTGGCCGTCTATTAAGGTGGATGAAAGGGGCTATGTGGAGGCCTGTACTGTGCGCAGCCAGGGTACGTCCACTCGTCAGCGACCCCAGGGCCTACTTCACCCCTTACCCATTTCCTGCAGGCCATGGTCACATTTGTCTCTGGACTCCCACCATTCCAACGTAACACCGTCATCCAGGTAGTGTTGGACTGGGTCTCCAAGGCCGCCTGGCTCATTCCTCTGCCCAAGCTGCCATCTGCAAAAGAGACAGCTGAACTCGTTATGAATCATGTCTTTCTGGTTTTCTCCCAAAGATACCAAAGTCAGGCCAACCGCCACCGCCGGTCAGCGCTTAACCTCCGACCTGGTCAAAGAGTCTGGTTATCCACCAAGAACCTGCCCCTCCAGGTTGAATCGAGGAAGTTTTCCCAAAAGTTAATTGGCACTTTTCGCATTGCCAGGAAAGTTAACCCTGTTTCCTATCATTTATTTCTTCCTCATTCCTTTAGAATTAACCCAACATTTTATGTCTCTTAGTAAAAACCTGTTCTGTTTTCTTCCTTTGCTCCGCCAAACAGACCCCCTCCACCTCCTAGAGTCATCAACGGCAAGCGAGCCTACACAGTCCATCGGATACTAGAATCTGGAACTCACTACAGTATCTATTCAATTCAATTCAACTTCATTTGTATAGCGCTTTTAACACTTGGCATTGTCCCAAAGCAGCTTTACACAATCAAACGAATTTAAGTTTGTATGGAATTTGAGAATGTATGAATCAAAATAGTCAGATGTCCCTGGTGAGCAAGCCGAGGGCGACAGTGGCAAGGAAAAACTCCCTGAGATTGTAGTAGGTAGAAACCTTGAGTGGAACCAGACTCAACAGGGAACCCATCCTTATTTGGGTGAAATAGAGAGCAGGAATTGATCTGCATTCATACTGTGTGTTAGTTGGCAGGCAGTTCAGCATAACAGTTGATGTTTATTGATGTTCATATGGAGTCCAGTTATTTATTGAAAACTCAGGTAGACTTGTATAAAGTTCCAGTCCTGAACTATCGATCTGTCAAGTTATTAGAGAAACAGCTGCCAACACCAGTCGAGGCCAGAACTATCTTCTAGGTAGAGAGAACCATTCCCAGACACAAGAAGCATCCCAAAGAGACACACTGGGCATCCATGTGATGAGATCTCCAATCAGAAGCGGGGCACCAGGATGGGTCAGACAGGTCCGGAGGGCAGAGGGAGTCTGAATCACTGGCAGCTCAGGAACGACATGTGTGGCTCGACAGAGAGAGGGAAGGAGAGAGAGGGGGAAGGAGGGAAGAGAAAGAGTGGGAGAGAGAGCAGAAGAGGAGAGATAACAGGTCTGGTCACAGTCACATAATGTATAATGTGAATGTGTATTTACTGTAGAGTGCAAGCAGAAACTCCGGCAGGACAATGACAGCATAACTAAAAGGGAGAGCCAGAAGGAAACACAGGCATGAGGGCTCCCTGAGATGTAAAGCAACCAATCACCTCACTGTCAACAAACCTAAGTGATCAATGAGAGGGGGGAAAGCAGCATCTAAACATACCAGTTCACCATAATACTCTAGGTCCATGAGTCCCCCATATATGCTCCTTTACCTAAGAAAAATCTATTTATAAAAATGCTTAATTAAATAAATAGGTTTTCACAGGGAGCCAATGAAGTGAAGATAAGATAGGTGTGATGTGCTAGTATCTTCTTGTTCTAGTGAGGACTCTCGCTGCTGCATTCTGGACTAGCTAACGCTTATTTATGCATCTAGTTAAACAACTAGACAGTAGGGTATTATAATAGTCCAACCTAGAGATGATAAAAGCATGAACTAGTTTTTCTGCATCATTTAGCGACAATATATTTTTATCTTGGCAATATTTCTGAGGTGAAAGAATGCTATCCTGGTAATATTATCTACATGAGCTTCAAAGGCTGGAGTCTATAATCACACTGAGGTCTTTTACTGTTGCACTTGATGGAACAGAAAGGCCATCTAAAGTTACAGAGTGAACTAGAATCCTACATTACTTTTAGCTGTACTGTATGCGGTCCTATGACTAGAACTTCTGTCTTATCTGGATTAAGCAAAAGGAAGTTAATTAGCATCCAATTTCTTATGTCCTGCACAGATTGCTCAACTTTAGTAAGCTGGTTTATCTCATCAGGTTTTGATGAGACATATAACTGTGTGTCGTCAGCATAACAGTGAAAACTAATACCATGCTTACAGATTATGTTGCCCAGAGGAAGCATGTAAAGGGAAAAAAGCAGTGGGCCTAAAACTGAATTCTGTGGAACACCAAACTCCACTAGAGAACATGCAGAATAATCACCATTTAAGTCTACATACTGATACTGATCGTTCAAATAGGATTTGAGCCGGGAGAGGGCTGTACCCTTAATTCCAACATTTTCTAACCTGTGAAGAAGAATACTATGATCAATGGTGTCAAAAGCTGCTCTGAGGTCGAGTAATACAAGCATGGTTACATCATGTAATCATCATTTAAAAACTGCATTTTGCTTCAGTTATCTTTGTGTAATTTTAAAGTTTGTTTGATTACCTTAATCTTTACCTCTTTGTAAAAAAAAAAAAAAGAGTGTGTAAAATATCCCAAAAAAATATTAGTAAGGATCAGCACTGTCATATATGTTGTATGTTACAGCACTGTATGTTGCAACAAAAATTAGTCAATTTGGTTGTGGGGTATAATAACAAGCAAGAAAATAACAAGCAGGCTTGTGAATATTGTGTTAATTATCAAAATAACGTGTTGACAAATAAAGGTGATAGTTTTCAGGCATGAAAATGCTAAATATCGTAAATCATTTACTGATATCGTCCACAAAGCATTATAAACCACTTAAATTTTACTTAAAATTTAGTCTTGAACAAGTATATGGGTAAATGTAATTAATAAATAAAATTTTGCATTCAAATCCACAACAGGGCAGATGTACACACAACGATAATGACAACAACTATAAATGTTTATCTGGGGATACAAGGTGGAAATTACAGATTTACGCATATATTTAACTTTTTTCACTACAAGAAAAAACAGCTTGCGAAAAACCCTTTCTGCAAAATTGGTTCATCACACATGAAAAAAACAAAGAATATTTCTACACATGTAGCTCAGGCTATAAACCATTTGATAAGAAATGGTGGGAAGTGCTATCTTGCTCTAACAAGCAACAGTGTAATCCACCATTATGTATACGTAAGTGTCTTTTTCAGAAAATACATAATAGTGATAGTGTGAGATGAATAGCTATTTACTGGTATCATGATTTCGTCTTTTTCTTGACAGCTGATAATCAGTGTGGTCGAATACCCGTCATTCACACAAAACACTTTCAAGAAAGGGTATGAGAATGAGGCAATACTGAAGTTCGATTGTAAACCAGAACCATGTTGTTTAAAATGTATCAATGGAAATTGAGTAAAGGAAGACTGTATATGTAAGATATTTTTTTGCATTTGGTGACTCTACTTCTCCTACTTCTACTGTGGCAAAATGTATTGTAACAGTCAATATAGGATTGCAGCTAGAAATACAAAATTATTGTTGTATGAACAAGAATAAAAAAATCTTACTTTCAGTAGATAGCGAAATGGCTAAACAAATCCTTAATGATTTTATTCTTTAATTTATGTTGAATAACTACGAGCTGTGGGAATCCTCTCTATGTTGAAAATGCAGCTATAAAATTTAATAGTGAGCAAGAAGTGGAGTATTTGTGTTAAGAAAAGTTTGAAATAAATGGGAAACAGATCATATTCTGCAAAAACTACCAGTGGGAAAAAAAACAACATGCATACAACTTGAATGTAAGTAGATTTGTATATATTTTATGTGCTTCACAATCCATTTGTCTTATTTAAGTTTTTACTATTTGTAACGGGAGGAAATCGACATACCCAAAATGTACACTCACCAGCCGCTGTACAGTAAGTCCCTGATTTCCGAACATTTAAGTTACGACTTTCCACAGACAGACCGCAGTTCTACAAACATTAGTAGATGCAAACAAATCGCGGAAGTAGCTCACGTGTATTGTACAAAAAAATAAACACTGCAGTGCACCTGGTACCAATTTTTACAATTATATACAATATTGTGTAAGTGAATTTACAGTATAAAATTTGAACCATTCAAGCATGCAGTAAACACCATGTAGCATTGTCCCTCCCTCCACGCTCTTCCCGGGCTGCCTTCAACTGAGGTCAGCTGACCCCGCTGCGTCATCAGGATTCACTTTGCAATTAAAAGACACAGAGAGAGTAATGCAAAACCAAAACACCAAACCTGTGTTTCGTTTTTTTTTTCTTTACATTGTATACAGTATTTGTGTCAAAGGTGTATAAGACTCACTTTGCATGTTCTCCCCGTGTTTGGTGAGTTACCTCCGAGTTCTCTGGCTTCCTCCCACAGTCCAAAATCATGCAGATTAAGCTAATTGGAATTTTCAAATTGGTCGTAGTGTATGAATGTTGACCAGAGGTCCACCATGGTCATACAAATGGGTATACAGTGGAACTTCAGATTGCAAGTAATGCAATTCTTTTCAAAGGTAAAGTGCAGGTTAATTTATTAAATTTTTACTTCACAGCAGTAATTCCGTTAGTGTGCGCTCATTCGAGTGTCATTAGAGAAATTTCTTGTTTATTTTTCTGATAAAACAGTGTTTCTGTTGTGTGCGCGCATGTGTGAAACTCAAATAATAGAGGAGGAAGGGTTACTGAGTCAGATGAGAAGAGGGAGAGGGGAGGGGCTCATTTTTACAAACAGGAAACACATCTGTCAGGAATTATTTTTTACTTTTTTACAGGTAAAGTTCAGGTTAATTTGTTTTATTTTAACTTTATATTTTGTATTCATTATGTTTATGTATTTATTTTTGGGGGCTGTGGAAGGAATAATTTAAGTTTCCATTATTTCTTATAAGAAAATTCGATTTGGTTTACGAATGTTTTAATATACGAGCCCACTTCTGAAACAAATTATGTTCGTAATCCAAGTGTCCACTGTAAATACAATAATCACCAATGACCTACACGTGTCTAGTTGGACTATAAAAGTTCCTAGATGGATGGATGGGATATGCTAAAATATGCATGGATTTTTAAAGAGGACCTTATTATACAAACATCATGGCAACTATTAGCCAATACATTCCTAGCAGACAATTAAAAGAGGTAACACTCAGCTATAATCACAAAAAGATCATCATCTATGTTATATGATGCCATTTTTTACTAAATTGACTATTCAACTTCTTGGTGCACATAAAAACAGTAATTGTAAATAAAAAAATATTTTAAAGAATCGATTTTGAGCATTTAGCTCTGTCCACTTATTTATAATAATTTGCATAATAAGTGAAACTTACTTTCGCTACTAGACTTTATTATTATTTTGTCTATTTGGCCTTTTCTTGCTTGGAGTCTCTTGCTTGTTACTTTCTGCCATAAAACTAAATATTTCTGCTTTGTGTCAAACTAACTTTGCTGCACATTATCAAAACAATTGCATCATTGCCATTTGCCAAATATTTGATATGTAAACATTTTATCAACCCTTATTATAGTAAAGTATTTATGACAGCCCTATGTTAAATATATGTTCTGTATAATGTTCAGAAGTCATCTACAAAGGTTGGGGCACAGTAAACAACAGGGCCAGAGTTAAGTAAAAATTGTTGCATGATGGTGTTTTGCATCAATCTGGTCATTTGTAACTGTATTTTGAATTATCACTGAATTACTTAAAAAAACATTATCACCCCAGCCTTCAGCTTTCAACAGGCATTTGACATAACTACCATTGAGCTGTTTTAACAACATTAAACATTTGTTTTTTGTTCAGTCTCTTTGCTGTTATACATCTGGACATGGAATTTGCTAAAATAATTCTTATTATTATGATTATTATTATTAGTAGTAGTAGTAATAGTAGTAGAAGTAGTAGAAGCACTTTTTGTAAGTCGCTCTGGATAAGAGCGTCTGCCAAATGCCTAAATGTAAATGTAGAAGTAAAATATCTTTCAGCATTTAATTAATAAATCAATCTATTTATTCCTTGGTTACATTGCTTCCAAATGGTTACATTTACTATCAATAAGTTTAATTTTGTAACAGCATTAGAGAACCTAACCAATATCGACAATTAATTTCAACATTACATCATTCCATAAAGACATAAAGAAATTTACAAGGTTCCTTCTTTTACGAGCATGTCAAGTTATGTCAAAAACTTTAATTTCTGCCACTAGTTTAGGTATTAAAAACTAATGTCATGCAAAATATTGACATAATACTAGTGTTTGTTTGTTTGGTGCCTTAAATATTTTTCTGAGTGCAGATATAACCTTGTTGCTAATTTGGTGTTTATAACAGCTGACACAAAACAACGATGCTCAGCACCTGAGAAAGAAAAAAATAATGCAATTTTGAAGGAACCAGATCTGAAGGAAAACTACCAGGAAGGTGACACAGTAGAATACAGCTGTAAAGGTGGCATTGGCTTTCAGGATGGTTCCCAAGCCACCTGTTTTAAGGGGCAGTGGAAGTACCCAGAATGCATACAAAGTGAGTAGCAAATAATTACAAATAATAATAATAATAATAAATAAAAAGTGAATAAATGGATGTTAAAGTTTACTGTTTAGTTAGATGAACAAAACACATTTACATGACTTTATTATACATTTAACCCTTGACTTGGATTCAGTTCTACACTCACTATTATTATTATTAGAAGAAATAATATTGATGACATCACTACATAAGTACCCCAACACTATTGATCATGAGTTTCAGCTGAAACTAATTCATATGTGTGTGTGTATATATATATATATATATATATATATATATATATATATATATATATATATATGTGTAATATGTGTGTAATCGAGGCCGGCTTTACGCAGGGCAAGTAGGGCAGCGCACCCTCAAATATATGTCTGCACATGTTAATATATTCCTAAAAAAGCGGCCACGGAGTGGACCAGTTTATATATTAATATTAATATATTAATCAGTTTATATATTAATCTAAGCTTGAACTTATCAGCATTGTTTCGTTCAGATTCCGCTTCAGTGCGTTTCTTAATCTTTCCCCACATTTTTGTGTCAAACTATTATACACACACATATATCAAATAAAATCGGTATTACTTGACCCTGAAGTTTAGTTTAGCACACAAAAAACAGAATACTTGCAAAACATCAGCATACATTGGAGGGAACTTCTGAGGTGGTCAGTGATTGACAGCACGGTCGTTCGGAGGGGGTTGTGATCACACCTACAGTTCTTTTGTTTCTAGGCTGTCGGTCAAATATCTCTTCACTTGAAATGGAAGCACAAAATTGAAGGGCAACATGCAAGGGATTTCAGCATCTCGACGCACAGTATACTAAGCTGTTTATAAAGTAGACACTGTTTGTTTTTTCATTTTGTAATCTTCCTTGTGTTTACCTTGTACTGTACAATGTATATTCATTTTTTAAAGAAGTGCTGTAAATAAAACACTAAAAGAAAAGGAACGCGATTTGTCCTGTATTTTAGCTAGAATGAAAAAACAAACAAACAAACAAACAAAAAAAAAAACACAAAGCTGGAGTTATCCTGTGTCTTTACGCTGCGCAGCTGCCTCGGCTTCTCTCATTCTCTCCCCTCCTTCTCCTGTTGATCAACTGATTGGTTTATCAGCTGTTTGCTGGAGCCACAGCCATAAAAGCTGCTAGTCATGATCGGTTTGGATATGTGAGAGAGAAACATAAAGGTGAAACCAGGAGATGAACAGGTGATGGAGAAACAGGTTTATCTTTTAGGTGACATGAATGAGTTGAAGGGAAGTTATGAACTGTTTCTGAGAGACAAATAACACCAGGATCCTTTTCTACATAGCTGACAGCTGGTAACTGTGCAGGGGCGGGTCTAGCAAAGTTTTGCCAGGGGGCCAGGTAGGGCATTAACAAGGAAAGGGGGGCACAAAGAAATACTTCTCTTTCTTATTCTCATTTTAAATGTCTAGCTTTTAAATAATTATCTGAATCTTACAACCAAAGTGGTCATTTGATGTTAAATGTATAGAAATCCATTATCGTTTATAGTAAATATTTAGTCTAAAAATATTAAGTCTCTGTAAGCCCAGTAAGCTTACCATCTGTGCAGTCTGAAATTATGTCGAAGAAAGATGTTGAATCTATTTAATTATTGTAGAAAAATAATTGATTTCTGTGCATTTGTGTTATGATTTAGCTGGTTGTGGCAGCCCAGGTCTCTGGATGACACTCCAGCGATCGTGATCTCTGTGTTTTGTTGTGTTGTCAGTTCTTGTGCCATGTACTGTGTGTAAAATGGCATAAAAAATTCAATTAAGTGTTATTCTTTCTCAACTTTCTTTCTCTGTCTCCTTTCACTTTTTAAAGGTTGCCATGTTAAAAAAAATATTTTGTGCTGCCATGCTGTTTGTTGATGTGGTAAATAAATAGTTTATAAAAAATATCACTAAATCTGTTACGTATTAATTTTAATACTCATTAATGATCATGTCTCACCTCTAGTCTTCTCTGTCTTAATTTCAGGGTTCCACCATGTGTTGTAGATAGTTCAGGAGGTTAACTCGACCAAGCAGTCTTTTGTTTTCCGCTAAGTACTGTTTAGAATACCAGAATAGGGAGGATGGTGTATGTTTAAGTTTATTAGATTGATACATATATACCAACAGGACAGTGTACAGTACATCGCTGTCAGAACAGCGTTTGTTTTCATTCAAAGGCTTTATGGCTTTGCCAATAATACCTAGTGGGCCGGTCTCTAGTCAAAATGCCTGGGCCGATTTTTTGTCCCAGTCCAGCCCTGGCTGCCGCCATCCTCACATGTACGTCACCCAACACATCTTCTTGCACAGGAAAAAAAAAAAAAAAATCTACTGCATTTGGCGCTGCTTGTATCTGAACGCAGCCATAGCCTCTCACATGACAGCAGGGAAAGGCACAGCCAATTAAAATGTTCATATGTGTTTTGGGGGCGGGAGGACTCAAGGAGAGAATGTGATGTATCCCTTTCTGTGTGTCTAGGTTAATGTTGACAGCACAATTTTTTTTAAGTGGATTAAAGTATTGGTGGGGACACATCCCCTCCGTCCACCCTAAATCTACGCCCCTGACACACACACACACACACACATATGTATATCTTTACACATTTGGAATCTGCATCCACATTTTCTGTTGCATGTATAGAATTAGTTTCAGCTGAAACTCATAATCAATGGTGTTGGGGTACTTATGTAGTGATAATTAGTTTTAGCCAAATCATTAAAACTAACAATAGACTATGGCACTCTCTTGAGAGGGGATATAAAGGTGTTATTCATTTATTTATTCTCTACAAGGGCGCTAACTACACAGGCCAAAACTGTTACTTTCTTGTACTCTTGTACTCTTATAAAAATTCTACATATAAACAAACAAAATACAGCTATTGTTCTCAAAAAAGTGAAGTTGTTCAGCTGTTTAGTGTCACTATGTCATAAACAGTGAAACAACGTGGACTCATCGCAGTGCTTGTTGTAGCTGAAAAAACGCTGCAACTGCTTCAAAGTCTTTTCTCTCCGTGACCGCTGAAATCCGACACGACACCACGTTAGGCTACGTCTGGACTCATTTGCATATCGACGGTGATTGGATGTTTACCGAGGGCTCAGGGGAGGTGTGTGTGTGTGTGTGTGTGTGTGTCTGCTTGTACTGTTATAAAAATTCTAAATATAAAGAAACAAAATACAGCTTTTTTTCTCAGAGATAAACGATAAAGTTGTTCAGCTGTTTAGTGTCACTATACACTCAGTGTAGTTACCGAAATCTTTGATTTAGTTCTCATTGAGTGGCCACTTCCACATTTCACTCGCTTTTATTACATGAATCTTATGTGGGCATAAACAGTGAAACATTTCGCAGGTTTATAATACACCGCGGCCAAGTGAACCACGTTCCCGTCAAACGAAACAAGGCATAATCGTGGTGTTTGCTTCGGTTATGACATAGCATAGTTTATTATCTGCTGTGGTAGATCTGATTTATTTAAATTTACTATTGTTTTAGCGATAATTTCACGGAAGCGAGTTCAGAACTAAATCGCTGCTCCTGCTCCATCCGAGACGTTGAGAAGTTTCAAATAGAATGAAAAAGCTAATAAATTTTCTCCATACGATATAAAATTAAGTAGAGCTTTCCTTTTTGTTATAGTATGAAGCCCCTAGATGGACAAAGAAGAAGAGAAAACGACAGAAAAATGTCATGCCAAAAACTTTGGGTTATAATGCAAAACATGACTTGTTTTTTCCCTGCCGTTTTCCCCCTTTTCCTTTGTCCCCTTAGAGACTCTGTAGTAGGTTTTCTCAGTTGAATATGAAAAAAGATACCGCTGATTATCAACGCGGGAATGAATGGCGCATTGTCCAAGTGCAAGTTTATCTTGGAGCTAAACTATTTGCTCTTGGTGAAAGCGCCATCTAGCGATCATTGTGTGTCAGCAGCAGCTTCCCATTCAAAACAATAGGCAGTCAAATGACCGCTGAACCGCGTTATTAGTAGGTGACACTGGCGCGGCGCTTCTAGTGTTAAATATACACTAAACAATAAACACTGTCTTGTGCAAAGTGAAAGAGTTGCGCGTGCGGCTTTTTGATGAAAAGGCTGATAAACACGTGCTCAGATTTATCGATAAAACAACAGACATGAAATTAAAAAATAAATTAACCCCAAAAATATGTAATACTCTCTGAATACAACGCGACAGCACGCAAAATCCCCGGGCTTTGACTGCACTTCATTCATTAGTACTGTATTAAAAGAAACGGAAAAGAAACTTCTCCGTTTTGTCCCCAGACCTTTTGTTCTGGTGTTTATGCAGTAAACCCATGGGTGAACACGATGATTTAAGAATTTAATTAAACATGAATATAAGTGGCATTTTATACTGAACAAAAATATAAACGCAACACTTTTGTTTTTCCTCCCATTTTTAATGAGATTAACTCAAAGATCTGAAACGTTTTCTACATAAACAAAATAACCATATCTCTCAAATATTGTTCACAAATCTGTCAAAATCCGTTACGATGAAGAACTAGAGTCAAGTCGAGACCCCAATAAGGACGATGAGCATGCAGATGAGCTTCCCTGAGACTGTTTCTGACAGTTTGTGCAGAAATTCTTTGGTTATGCACTCCGATTGTTTCAGCAGCTGTCCGAGTGGCTGTTCTCAGACGATCATGGAGGTGAACAAGCTGAATGTGGAGGACCTGGGCTGGTGTGGTTACACGTGGTCTGCGGTTGTGAGGCCGGTTGGATGTACTGCCAACTCCTCTAAAACACCTTTGGAGATGGCTTATGGTAGAGAAATTAACATTCAATTCTTGAGCAACAGCTCTGGTGGACATTCCTGCTGTCAGCATGCCAATTGCACGCTCCCTCAAAACTTGCGACATCTGTGGCATTGTGCTGTGTGTTTCAACTGAACCTTTCAAAGTGGCCTTTTACAGGTGGCCAGTCTAAGGCACACCTGTGCAATAATCATGCTGTCTAATCAACATCTTGATATGGCACACCTGTAAGTTGAGATGGATTATCTCAGCAAGAGAGAAGTGCTCACTATCACAGATTTTGACAGATTTGTGAACAATATTTGAAAGATATGGTTATTTTGTGTATGTAGAAAATGTTTCAGATCTTTGAGTTCATCTCATAAAAAATGGGAGCAAAAACAAAAGTGTTGTGTTATATTTTTGTTCAGTATAATTCAAATCCAACATTTTAATGGTTAGTGACTGGTGCAAGGGCATCAACTCGCACGTTCTGCGATATTCCATTGTCCAAGTGTTACTGTGTGTGCTTTGCAATGTCAGACACATTTAAATGAAAACAATACACCCTACCCAGGTGTGAATCAGCTTTTCTCACCTTTACACTCAGAGAAACTAAAAAGCACCCCTCCCCACTGTTCATGGTTTCAGCAAAGTGGAGGATCTTGGATCTTGCTTCAGGCCTCTTCTTTAATGTGTGTAAATTTAAAATCTTCTGGATTTTACATTCTAAAATTGACATTGTTACCGTTTTCAATCACTGGAATGTGATTTTTCTTATCATAACATGCATGATTTTAATTACTCTACAATGTTTTATCTTTAGATTTTATTTAAAAAAAACAAAAAAAACAAATTAAATTATTCCATTTGTATTTACCCCTGTAAAATAGCATTTAAAAATGATGGCTTGTGTTTCGAGCGATTAAAAACAATACAAGACATGTTACGATAAGGAAACTTATTATCTCTTCCATTTCAGTGATTTAAAAATGGCTCACCAGCCGTACCCAATTCCGTCATGTCATGTGTTCTCCTCTTTAATTTACTACGTAGTCTAAATCAGCGCTCAACCACATGCAAAAAGTTTTCCAGAGCGCACCGGCAGAAGTTGACTAATGATAGTGAATGCGTCGGGAAAAACAGCAAGCAGACTGACTCTGACCATTTGAAAAAACGTTTGCGTTCATTTTCTGATGCGCTCAAGTTCCCATTTAACGGCTACACTCAATGCTGTGTGAAAACGCTATGGGAACATCTTGTCATGTTGCCGTTTGTGATGCATGTGTGTATCAAACAAGCCAAATTTTGGCTTATACAACCTCGGTCAGGTGACGTCATCTGATGAGACGCACCTGCAGGTTATAAATAGAAGTGAGCCGGAAACATTTCTCAGATTCTTTGTTTTCACCGACATTGTGAGCGTGTGCGCCTCATCATAAAATACATTAAAAGTACATTTAAAAGCAGATAAAAGCATAAAACTCACCAGAAATAATGGCGGAGTTTATAGCTAGATGTCCCCCTCCTTGTGAAAATTTCCTTTCGGAGGGCGATTCACATATTCTCTGCTTTGAATGTTTGGGTGAGAGCCACGCTCTCGAAGGACTTAGAGGAGAGTGTGAGCACTGTGATGATCCTACGATGAAGGTGCTTGCGCGCGCCTTGCATTCTTTAAGGAACCACGAGCCGCGCTGCACCCTTGGAGATCACAAGTTGATCTGGCCGAGGCACGAGAGACGGAGCCCCTCCTTTTTCTTGCCCTCTTCCCCGATCACAAAGTCTCTCCTTCCACTTCAAGAGCGCACTTTGGTGCTTCTCGTGGGTGTACGGAAGAGATTCATTCTCCTGCTTCTGTAGAAATGGAAGTAGCTACCTCAGAACGCTTCTCTAAACATGATAGAGAGTATGAGGAGTTGCTTAAAGTTATAACACATGCAGTCGAACGACTGCACATTGATTGGCCACAGGAGCAAGCTCACCCAAAACAATCAAAATTAGACGACAGATTTCTGTCAGGTGGCCAGGAGAGGGCGCCACAACGCCGCTTTCTCCCCTTTTTTGATGACCTCCATAACGAATTATCTCGTTCTTGGAATAAACCTTTCTCAGCCCGTATTTTTGTACCATCGACTTCTTTTCGAACATCGTTGATGCAAAAGCATGAGGTTATGTGGTGATGCCCCAGATAGAAGAGACACTTGCGGGCTATCTCTCTCCTGGAACATCATCCTCATTAAAGCCGTGTAGAACTTCTTCTACCCTGGTAGGGAAGGCGTTCCAAGCAGCAGGTCAGGCCGGCGCTTCCTTGCACACCATGGTGGTTTTGCAGGCGTACCAGGCTGATCTGCTGAATGATCTGAGCACGAGCGGCACTGTGAATCAGGAAGCATTCACAGAATTACGCCGGGCTACTGATTCGTCCCTATGCGCGACTAAACAAACAGCCTGTGCTATCGGCCGTTCTATGGCCTTCTTGGTGTTTGCTGAGAGACACCTATGGGTAAATCTGACAGGCATCAAGGATAAGGATCGAACGTTCCTCCTTGATGCCCTGGTCTCACCTCCGGCCTATTTGGCGACGCTGTTTTTTCCGTCGCCACCAGGTTTCGAGAGGCTAGGCTGTATGAACAGGCTTTTAGGAAATTTCTCCCACGCCGTGCTCAAGAGTCTTGCCACGCCTCGACCAGATCTGATTCTCGCCAGGCAAGAGGTGCAGAAGGAGAGCGTTAGTAGCCGGGCACCCCCCGTAAGGACTGGGGTACGGCTCGCCGCCCTACACAGGCCGCCTCTAAAAGATCAGATCGCCGCGCGGCCTTCTTTTCAAAAAATAAGTCCGGAAGGCTTACACACCCAGGACCGTGGGGGTGACCCAGGGAGGGGCATTTAACATTCTTTTTTATAAGAGCATGCCCTCCCGGGCACCCCCAGGGGATCAGTGTTTAGTTTTCACTGCCTTTGGTGTTTCGGACAACACCGGTCTCCAATGACTAGTTAGTCCTTCGGTCATATCCTGCTATATTCCAGGATGACGAACCACTAACACCCTGCAACCTCTTCTTTTAGAGATCTTAGCTCTCATGGCAGCTGTATCCACGGTGACACCTTTGGGCCTTCTGCACATGAGAGCATTTCAGTTGTGGCTAAGACAGGGGATTTCACTCTAGGGCCAATCCCCAATAAGGGTTACGCTCCAGGTGCTTCGTTCCCTTCCTATGTGGTTCAGATCCTGGTTTCTGACTCTGGGTCTAACTCTAAGTAACGACAGACGCTTCCCTCACGGGCTGGGGTGCGTTCTTAAATGACCATCCAGCCCAAGGATGCTAAAGAAGCCTTCTTCTCTCGTGGCACATTAATTGTCTCGAAACAAGGGCTCTATTTCTGGCCCCAAAGCACTTCCTCCAGCAGATCAAAGGCTACCATGTCCTAGGGGTGGGCAACACTATGGCAGTCTCATATATTAATCGCCAGGGCGGTCTGTGCTCGCGCTGCTAATTAGCTAGCGCACCAGGTGTATGATCCAAGTGTGTGATGCGGAGGGTTGGTTCTCTCTGCACACATTTGTTACATTTATAGTCTGGATGTTCATGCTCATGGGTCCCCGAGTTAGCTGCCCAGGCATAGTTCTGAGACCTTCTCGGCCTTGTGCGCACACGCTACACAACCTTGGGGTCCAGACACTTGCAGTGCGGCGGCGTTGGTATTCTCGTTCCCATAGCGTTTTCACGCAGCATTGAGTGCAGCCTTTGAAAGGGAACGTCTCGGGTTACTTTGCTGTAACCCTGTTCCCTGAAAAGGCGGGAACGAGATGCTGCGTTCCAATGCTGCACTGCCTACGTGACCGAACGTCCGTTCAGACAAATCAATCAAGAGAGGAATGTTTCCGGCTCACTCCTATTTATAACCTGCAGGTGCGTCTCATCAGATGACGTCACCCGACTGAGGTTATATAAGCCAAAATTTGATACATACATGCTTCACAACAGGCAACATGACAAGATGTTCCCATATCGTTTTCACGCAGCATCTCGTTCACGCCTTTTTAGGGAACAGGTTTACAGCAAAGTAACCCAAGACGTTCACCAAAAACAATACAGAACAGCGCAGCTTATTTGCTTATTATTGAAAGCTTATTTGCTTTTAAACATTTACAAAATCAGAAATTTTTTTTTGTTATTGTCAATGTGCACCGTTTGTACATCTGTTATTTTAACTATATCATAACACTCAGAAAGGGTTAAGTGACTGATGTGCCTAACATTTTCTTCAGCAGATCCTCTTTCACTTAATAATCCTTGACTTTTCAAGAGTATGTAAGACCTCTTGACACCTCTCTCTCTCTTTCTCACACACACACAGCAGACCAAATTGTCATTAGCACGTTTCTCCCTCAAACAGCGCAGCCATTTACTTTCTTTCCATTTACTTACATCTGAACTGAGTCGTTTACATAAATCACTGATCAATAGCTCATCATATCAATTTATTTATACAGATGTTTCTGTTTTACATGGAAATTTACAGGTTTGTTCCTGAATGATTGACTCTGACAAAGCCACCAGAACAGTGGCAGCTGGAACATCTAAAACACATGCAGGATTATTTTTTTATAATTTAAATAAAAATGCTTTTCTAAACGTGGGCTATTGTTATTTACTTACAATATTTGAAGATTTAATTTAAATGGGGCTTGGGCTCCGGGATGTGATCCTAAACTTTACTTTCTGTGATGGCGTGCGCCTGTGATGGGTGTGCGCCCAAATCTACTATCGCTACTCGCTCACTCCATAGGCTCCCTGAATAGGCAGCAAAGGGACGGAGCAGCCTATTCGTGCCGGCTGGCGATAATTAACGTTAATAAGATTGCGGGCTTATAGAGTTACTGCATTATGTTTCAAGACATCCTTAATTAAGATTTTTCTCCTAATTATATGTCCACAAATACTTTGACAACATACACTTATCAACTTATCCACATACACTTATCAACAGAAACTCTCCATGTTATCATGAATTGCATTTTATATGAATGTTACATATGAGACGCGTGGACAAACACATACTTATATAATATATTCACATACAAACACATACTGTATACACATAAAAACATAATATATTCAGTAAATTTGTGAATAACACTCAAATTAATTATGAAGTCTGATTTGATTGGTACCATTAAACATTTTATTTCTATTTATTTTATAATATTGGTGGCAAATTTTATAATTTTTGCTGTCAAAATACATTTTAGGCAGAGACGTCTGCTCAGTCTTGTTAAATAGTTTTGAACCCCTCAATTCTGCCAATTCCCCCGCAAATTAATTCTGAAACCGGTTTGATAACTTCACTACACCAAAGGTGAGAAGAGGGATGATAACTGAGC
Source organism: Clarias gariepinus (assembly GCF_024256425.1). Lineage (NCBI taxonomy): Eukaryota > Metazoa > Chordata > Actinopteri > Siluriformes > Clariidae > Clarias > Clarias gariepinus. Next base: position 4,423,188 of record NC_071114.1, read on the forward strand.
ACGCTTTATATACTGTACACACACACACACACACATACATACACACACACCATATATATATATATATATATATATATATATATATATATATATATATAGTTCATTCATGTCTTCTGATGATGGCGACACATTTTTACGCCTTTAAATAAGATATGTTGGCATATTCACGAATCAGGACATTCGCATAATTAACACTATCAGATTATAAGGTAGCCTACTATCAGGTAATTAAATTAATTTAAGACCATTTAAACCGAGGCATTACCGCGTTATTTATTAATTTGTTCCTGTTAAGACATTACAAAAACCATATAAGAAACTTACTATGAATTTCAAAGCACAAATGTTTTACTATTTGTAATGGGAGGAAATTGACATACCCAAAATGTACACTCACCAGCTGCTGTACAGTAAGTCCCTGATTTCCGAACATTTAAGTTACGACTTTTTACAGACAGACCGCAGTTCTACAAACATTAGTAGATGCAAACAAATTACTGAAATAGCTCACGTGTATTGTACAAAAAAATAAACACTGCAGTGCACCTGGTACCAATGTTTACAATTATATACAATATTGTGTAAGTGAATTTACAGTGTAAATTTTGAACCATTCAAGCATGCAGTAAACACCATGTAGCATTGTCCCTCCCTCCACGCTCTTTCCGGGCTGCCTTCAACTGAGGTCAGCTGACCCCGCTGCGTCATCGGGATTGACTTTGCAATTAAAAGGCACAAAGAGAGTAATGAAAAACCAAAACACCAAACCTGTGTTTCGTTTTTTTTCCCCTTTACATTGTATACAGTATTTGTGTCAAAGGTGTATAAGACTCACTTTGCATGTTCTCCCCGTGTTTGGTGGGTTACCTCCGAGTTCTCTGGTTTCCTCCCACAGTCCAAAAACATGCAGATTAACCTAATTGGAATTTTCAAATTGCTCGTAGTGTATGAATGTTGACCAGAGGTCCACCATGGTCATACAAATGGGAATACAGTGGAACTTTGGATTGCAAGTAATGCAATTCTTTTCAAAGGTAAAGAGCAGGTTCATTTATTTTATTTTTACTTTACAGCAGTAATTCCATTAATGTGCGCTCATTCGAGTGTCATTAGAGAAATTTCTTGTTTATTTTCCTGATAAAACAGTGTTTCCGTTGAGTGCACACATGTGTGAAACTCAAATAAGAGAGGAGGAAGGGTTACTGAGTAAGATGAAAAAGAGGGAGAGGGGAGGGGCTCATTTTTACAAACAGGAAACATGTCAGGAATATTTTTTTACTTTTTTTACACGTTAAGTTCAGGTTAATTTGTTTTATTTTTACTTTATATTTTGTATTCATTATGTTTATGTATTTATTTTTTTGGGCTGTGGAATGAATCATTTGAGTTTCCATTATTTCTTATGAGAAAATTCAAATTGGTTTACGAATGTTTTAATATACAAGCCCACTTCTGGAACAAATTATGTTCGTAATCCAAGGGTCCAGTGTAAATACAATAATTACCATTGACCTACACGCCCCTAGTTGGACTACAAAAGTTCCTAAATAGATGGATGGGATATGCTAAAATATGCATGGATTTTTAAAGATCAAAAACATCATGGCAACCATTAGCCAATACATTCCTAGCAGACAATTAAAAGAGGTAACACTCAGCTATAATCACAAAAAGATCATCATCTATGTTATCTGATGGCATTTTTTTTTTTTTTTACTAAATTGCCTATTCAATTTGCTGGTGCACATAAAAACAGTAGTTGTAAATAAACAAATACTTCAAAAAATCCATTTAGAGCATTTAGCTCTGTCCACTTATTTGTGATAATTTTCACAATAAGTGAAACCTACTTTGGCTACTAGACTTTATTATTATTTTGCCTATTTGGCCTTTTCTTGCTTGGAGTCTCTTGCATGTTACTTTCTGCCATAAAACTAAATATTTCTGCTTTGTGTCAAACTAAATTTGCTGCACATTATCAAAACATTTTCAATTGCCATTTGCCAAATATTTGTTATGTAAACATTTATCAACCCTTAATTATAGTAGAGTATTTATGACAGCCCTATGTTAAATATATGTTCTGTATAATGTTCAGAAGTCATCTACAAAGGTTGGGGCACAGTAAACAACAGGGCAAGAGTTAAGTAAAAATTGTTGCATGATGGTGTTTTGCATCAATCTGGTCATTTGTCACTGTATTTTTAATTATGACTGAATTACTTAAACAAACATTATCACCCCAGCCTTCAGCTTTCAACAGGCATTTGACATAACTACCATTGAGCTGTTTTAACAACATTAAACATTTGTTTTATGTTCAGTCTCTTTGCTGTTATACATCTGGACATAAATATTCTTATTCTTATGATTATGATTATTATTATTAGAAGTAGAATATCTTTCAGCATTTAATTAATAAATCAATCTATTCATTCCTTGGTAACATTGCTTCCAAATGGTTACATTTACTATCAATAAGTTTAATTTTGTAACAGCATTAGAGAACCTACCCAATATCGACAATCAATTTCAACATTACATCATTTCATAAAGACATAAAGAAATTTACAAGGTTCCTTCTTTTACAAACATGTCAAGTTATGTTAAAAACTTTCATTACTGCCACTAGTTTAGGTATTAAAAACTAATGTCATGCAAAAATATTGACATAATACTAGTGTTTGTTTGTTTGGTGCCTTAAATATTTTTCTGAGTGTGGATATAACCTTGTTGCTAATTTGGTGTTTATAACAGCTGACACAAAACAAGGATGCTTAGCACCTGAGAAAGAAAAAAATAATGCAATTTTAAAGGAACCAGATCTGAAGGAAAACTACCAGGAAGGTGACACAGTAGAATACAGCTGTAAAGGTGGCATTGGCTTTCAGGATGGTTCCCAAGCCACCTGTTTTAAGGGGCAGTGGAAGTACCCAGAATGCATACAAAGTGAGTAGCAAATAATTATAAAATAATAATAATAATTAATAAATAAATGAATAAAAAGTGAATAAATGGATGTTAAATTTTACTGTTTAGTTAGATGAACAAAACACATTTACATGACTTTATTATACATTTAAGCCTTAATTTGGATTCAGTCCTACACTCACCATTATTATTATTAGAAGAAGAAATTTAGATTATTCACTGTTCTTCGAAAATATAAAGTTAGCAGGCACTCTGTAGCCTGGCTGCTACACTGTTCCCAGATTCTGGCAGCATATAGAACCCATGAGACCCTAAAACATTGATGGAGCGCCAAACAACCCTATCAAAATGCCAACTTAATCTAGGTACAAAAAGGTTTTCTATGGATATTTGAGTGAAAGTAAAGTGCCAATACCTCTTGGTTTAAAAAAGTGAGTTGTGCGCAACTGACTACACTACATGTACATTGAGTATGTATTAAAGTTGAACATTTCATTGACCAATCAACCTCGAGCACCAAAAACACAGGGCTGCTCCATTTGACATGGAGCTCCTTGATAACTAGTGTCCAAGCGTAGTTTTGAGCAAGACACATTTTTCTATCCCATGGTAAAAATTACTCCAGTTACAGGAAAACTGCCCAATCTGGAAATACTGCTCCCTCACCTTATTACAGCCTGACAGGGTAAATGCTGACAGGCTATTTCTCTTCCAGAAAGTCAAGGGTAGCTCAGGATATGAAATTTAACCATTCTGGAGGTGAGTTCTTAAGGTGAAATTTTGTATTGCAAAATGCATTTTCCCATAGGAAATCATTTAAATACAGATAATCCATTTCAGCCACCCAAATATTACCAATTTTACCAATTCCCCACTCTATAATTATATTTATGCTTAGAAAAACAATCAAAATATTTAGAAAAGACATGTAAATAAAATAAAATATTTACATTAAACATTACTTAACCTTAACTTATAATTTTTCTTGGGAGCAGCTGCTTTAAAAATTAAACTAAAAGTGCTTCCCTTGTCTTGCTAGCATCATTGCTAACATTCTTGGGACCAATGGTGCTATGTATTAACAAAATTTTGTACAAAATGCAAATAAAAAAAAACATAAAATATATGTAAACTAACTTCGCTTGGCGAAGCTAGCACTGATGAATGGAAAGCAAAATAAAAATTGTCTCCCTTTTTTGCTGGTCTGATGTTCCTCTTTCTTTGAGCAGATTAACATCTTTGTTAATTGTTGTTTATTACAGCATGCCCAGACCCTGAGAGAAAAATAAATAATGCGATTATGTTAAGAAAAAATCTGAAGGTGACCTACCAGGACGGTGACACACTAGAATACAAATGTATTAAAGACTTTCTAAAATTTCTGAATGAGACCCAAGCTATTTGTTCTAAAGGACAGTGGAATTACCCACGATGCATACATTGTAAGTAGCAAATCATTCTTGTTCAACACATTAAAAACAAACAGAATTTGCTAAATTCTTCATAAACCAGCATTGATCTTTAGCACTGGAACCAAACTGTTAATCTCACTCACCACTAACGTGGTGCTCTTACTGTCTAAAATACAGCAACCTTTAATCAAAATGATATGTACATATATACATCTAAGACTGACCAAATAAGCTCTTATGCTGGATGTTGTATGTTATTTCCTGTCAACCACCTTTTACAAATTTATTTTTAAAATAGAATAGATAGTAGTTTCTAGCACAAGTCAGGTGTAATAGCCTCTTAAGTCGCTGTTGCCTAAAGCATTATGGAATGTCATTTAGGGCCAATATTATTTTCACACACGTACACACACAGCGGCTTAGTTGTTTGCACTGTTGTGTTGCACCTCCAGGGTCCGGGTTCGATTCCCAGCCTGGGTCAAGGCATGGAGTTTGCATGTTTTTCCTGTGCTTGATTGGTTTCCTCCGGGTATTCCAGTTTCAAATTAGGTTAATTCTTATTACCAAATTGCTAGTAGTTTGAGTGTGTTTATGTGTGTGCCAGCCGTTTCCTGGGATAGGCTCCAGGCCCCCTTCGACCCTGTATACAGGATAAAGTGGTATAGACGATGAGTGAGAAGTTTTCCATATTTTGTTATGATTCACACTCAAATACAGATGTCGCCATTAAAAACGCTCGTTTCGAAAAAGGAATCCCATGACTTGCCGTCGTTGCAAGGGCATCAACTCGCACGTTCTGCGATATTCCATTGTCCAAGTGTAACTGTGTGTGCTTTGCAATGTCAGACACATTTTAATGCAAATAATACACCCTCCCCAGGTGTGAATCAGCTTTTCTTACCTTTACACTCGGGGAGACTAAAATGCACCCCTCCCCACTGTGCATGGTTTCAGCAAGATGAAGGATCTTGGATCTTGCTTCAGGCCTCTTCTTAAATTTGTGTAAATTTAAAATCTTCTGGATTCTACATTCTAAAATTGACATTGTTACCGTTTTTAATCCCTGGAATGCGATTTTTCTTATCATAACATGCATGCTTTTAATTACTCTACAATGTTTTAATTTTAGATTTTATTTAAAAATAAATAAATTAACCAAATTAAATTATTCCATTTGTATTTACCCTTGTAAAATAGCATTAAAAAATGATGGGTTGTGTTTCGAGCAATTAAAAACAATACAAGACATGTTATGATAAGGAAACTTTCTATCTCTTCCATTCCAGTGATTAAACATCGGCTCACCAGCCGTACTTAATTCTGTCATGTCATGTGTCCTCCTCTTTACTTCGCTACAAAGTCTAAATCAGTGCTCAGCCGCACTCAAAAAGTTTTCCAGAGCGCACCGGCAGAAGTTGACTAATGATTGTGAATGCGTTGGGAAAAACAGCAAGCAGACTGACTCTGACCATTTAAAAAAACGTTTGCGTTCATTTTTTTGACACGCTCAAGTTCCCTTTGAACGGCTACACTCACTACACTATGGGGACATCTTGTCATGTTGCCGTTTGTGATGCATGTGTGTATCAAACACGCCAAATTTTGGATTATATAACCTCAGTCGGGTGACGTCATCTGATGAGACGCACCTGTAGGTTATAAATAGGAGTGAGCCGGAAACATTCCTCAGATATTAAAAATACATTTAAAAGCAGATAAAAGCATAAAACTCACCAGAAATAATGGCGGAGTTTATAGCTAGATGTCCCCCTCCTTGTGAAAATTTCCTTTCGGAGGGCAATTCACATATTCTCTGCTTTGAATGTTTGGGTGAGAGCCACGCTCTCAAAGGACTTAGAGGAGAGTGTGAGCACTGTGATGATCTTCCGATGAAGGTGCTTCGTGCGCGCTTTGTGTTGTTTAAGGAACCACGAGCCGCGCTGCACTCTTGGGAATCACAAGTTGATCTGGACAAGGCACGAGAGACAGAGCCCCTCCTTTTTCTCGCCCTCTCTTTGGCTACTAGACTTTATTATTATTTTGCCTATTTGGTCTTTTCTTGCTTGGAGTCTCTTGCATGTTACTTTCTGCCATAAAACTAAATATTTCTGCCTTGTGTCAAACTAACTTTGCTGCACATTATCAAAACATTTTCAATTGCCATTTGCCAAATATTTATGTAAACATTTTATCAACCCTTAATTATAGTAGAGTATTTATGACAGCCCTATGTTAAATATATGTTCTGTATAATGTTCAGAAGTCATCTACAAAGGTTGGGGCACAGTAAACAACAGGGCCAGAGTTAAGTAAAAATTGTTGCATGATGGTGTTTTGCATCAATCTGGTCATTTGTCACTGTATTTTGAATTATCACTGAATTACTTAAAAAAACATTATCACCCCAGCCTTCAGCTTTCAACAGGCATTTGACATAACTACCATTGAGCTGTATTAACAACATTAAACATTTGTTTTATGTACAGTCTCTTTGCTGTTATACATCTGGACATGGAATTGTCACGAACTAACCGGAATGATCAGAAGACTTAGCACTTAGCGGTTAGCCCTTTGTAGCGTGGATGGTAAACCCAAACGCGGAAGCACACGAGTAGGCAGGATAGCCACGCGATTTAGTCTAAGGACTCTCAGGAAAGGGGAGCAAGGGAAAAACACAAATTTAACCCGCGTCCTATAAACACACTCGAATCAGAAAGTAGACCCAAGAAAAGTGAGTACTCACAAAATGGCAGACAGGCGATCTGAACCAGCATCGGGCGAACTCAATGACTGAGTGATGTGAAGCGCCATCTTGTCTCCTTTTATGCTTCCTGTTTTAGCAACCGTTCTACTTCCGGGTCCTAGTGCCGGTCGCAAAACGGGTGTGTGTGACAGTACCCCCCTGTCCAGGACCGACTCCCGACGGTCCTGGGGTGGAGGATACCCGACGACAGTAGTCCCTGATAAGTTCCGGGTCGAGAATAAACCGGGCCGGAATCCAAGATCGCTCCTCGGGACCGTAGCCTTCCCAGTCGACCAGGTATTGGGTTCCTCGGCCCCGAGGGCGCGAATCGAGGATCCGACGTACGGTGTAAGCAGGACCACCGTCAATGATTCGGGGAGGAGGAGCAGGGGGGGAGGGTGGAACCATAGGGGAAGTGGTGAAGGGTTTCAGCTGTGACGTGTGGAAAACCGGATGGATTCGGAGCGCCGCAGGCAGCTGGAGCCGGTAGGTGACAGGGTTGATGCGGAGTGTGATGCGGTATGGGCCGATGAATCTGGGTGATAGTTTCTTTGATTCTGTGCGGAGATGCAAATTTTTTGTTGACAGCCATACCTTGTCACCTACATTATACATTCGTCCCGGTGGGTGTTGGCGGCGACACCTGCGAACCAACTGTTGGGCCGACGGTACGTCAACCTCCGGTTCTTGATGTTCAAACATCGAAGGCTGGAAACCGTGGCATACCTCGAATGGACTGAGATTTGTGGCCGAAGATACGTGGAGGTTGTGAGATAGCTCAGCCCATAAGAGATAGCGGGCCCAGGAGCGCTGACGATCGGCAACAAAACATCTTAGATAGCGCTCCAGTTGTTGGTTGGTCCGCTCCGTCTGACCATTAGTCTGAGGGTGGTATCCTGATGACAGACTGCAGGTGGAATTGATCAGACGGCAGAAGGCCTTCCAGAACCGGGCAGTGAACTGGGGCCCCCTGTCCGAGACGATGTCTTTTGGGAACCCATGCAAACGGACTACGTGCTCTAGAATCAGCTCGGCTGTCTCTTTAGCTGACGGGAGTCCGGAGAGAGCCACCAGGTGGACAGCTTTGGAGAACCGATCCACGATGGTCATAATGGTCGTCTTCTCTTCTGAAGCCGGCAGGCCCGTGATGAAGTCGACGGCAATGTGCGTCCAGGGTCTTCGAGGAACCGGGAGTGGCTGGAGCTCTCCAGGCGTCGGCTGGTTGGTGGTCTTGGCCCTGGCGCACACTGGGCACGCCTGAACGAACTCTTCGATGTCCTGGGTCATGGATGGCCACCAGAAGGCGCGTTGGACGAACTGGAGGGTGCGTCTGGTGGAGGGGGGTCCAGAGATGGGTGATGACCGCTTGAGGCACGTAGAGTCGTCCAGGCGGCACACCTGCCAGTTCGGTCTCCGCTGCCTGTGCCTGGTGGACTCTGGTCTCTAGATCCCAGTGGAGAGGTGCAATGATATTTGAGGAGGGGAGGACAGGCGCGGGTTCCGCCCGGGTGACTTCCCCCTCATATTGTCTGGAGAGGGCGTCGGCCTTGGTGTTCTTGGACCCCGGGTGGTAGGACAGATGGAAGTTATAATGTTCAAAAAACAGGGCCCATCGCGCCTGCCTTGGGTTGAGCTGCTTGATGTTCTGGATGGTGATCAGATTCTGGTGGTCGGTCCAGACGATGAAAGGGTCGCTGGCGCCCTGGAGCCAGTGTCGCCATTCCTCCAATGCCCACTTTATGGACAACAGCTCGCGGTCCCCTACTCCGTATCGCTGTTGAGTGGGATCAAATTTTTTGGAGAAGAAGCCACAAGGGTGTAACTTCTGATTTGGACCTCGCTGGGAGAGAACAGCTCCGGCGCCCACATCCAAAGCGTCCACCTCCACAACGAATTGTTTGTCGATGTCTGGATGGAGAAGGATTGGAGCGGTGGTGAAACGTCGTCATAATTCGTGGAAGGCGGAGATGGCGGTGGAGTTGAGGTGGAAGTGATGAGATGGTGGACGGGACAGGGCAGTTAGGGGTGCTGCAACTGTACTGTAGTCCCTGATGAAGCGACGATAGAAATTCGCAAACCCGAGGAACCGTTGCTGCTTGAGGGTCTTGGGTAGGGGCCAATGACGCACAGCTTCTAGTTTCTGCGGGTCCATGGCCACACCTTGGGGCGAGATGACAAAGCCCAGAAACATGGTGGAGCGCTCGTAAAAAGCGCACTTTTCCAACTTACAATACAGTTTATGGGCGAGCAATCTCTTAAGGACCGCCCTGACGTGTTGGGTATGTTCTTCAACTGTTTGTGAGTATATGAGGATGTCGTCCAGGTAGACGAATGCCCACCGCCCCAATGTCTCGAAGGACATCATTTATGAAACTTTGAAAGGCGGCGGGGGCAATACAAAATTTCGAAGGGGATAACAAGACTTTCATAATGTCCAGTGGGAGTGATGAAGGCCGTCTTCCACTCATCGCCCTCTCTGATACGCACCAAGTTGTAGGCGATCCGAAGGTCCAACTTAGTGAAAATGGTGGCACCAGAGAGGGCGTCCAGGGCAGAGTTGGTAAGAGGCAGAGGGTGTCGGTTTTTGATGGTAATGTTGTTTAGCCCCCGATATTCGACACATGGACGAAGTTCACCCCCTTTCTTCTTTACAAAGAAGAACCCCGCGGCGGCGGGCGAGGAGGAGGGCCTGATGGTACCTTGGCGAAGGGCGTTCGACACGTATTCCTCCATCGCCCGTGTCTCGGGTGTAAGAGAGTATAAATGGCCGCGGGGGGGGAGTCGAGCCCGGCTGAAGGTCGATCGCCAGGTCGTAGGGGCGATGAGGTGGAAGATGGGTGGCGCGTTTCTTGCAGAACACTTCAGCCAGGTCTCGGTATGCTGGAGGGATGGCGTTGGTGTCGACGTCGGGGGCCTCGGACCCCCTAGAGCACGTCCCAGCCGATGCCAGTAGGCAAAGTTCGCTGCAGGCCGGTCCCCATTGTAGAATCCGGTTCTGAGTGGATCGATCGGTGGAGTATTTAGCACTTAGCGGTTAGCCCTTTGTAGCGTGGATGGTAAACCCAAACGCGGAAGCACGCGAGTAGGCAGGATAGCCACGCAATTTAGTCTAAGGACTCTCAGGAAAGGGGAGCAAGGGAAAAAGACAAATTTTACCCGCGTCCTATAAACACACACTCGAATCAGAAAGTAGACCCAAGAAAAGTGACTACTCGCAAAATGGCAGACAGGCGATCTGAACCAGCATCGGGCGAACTCAATGACTGAGTGATGTGAAGCGCCATCTTGTCCTAAGCTTCCTGTTTTAGCGACCGTTCTACTTCCGGGTCCAAGTGCCGGTCGCAAAACGGGTGTGTGTGACAGGAATTTGCTAAAATAATTCTTCTTATTATGATTATTATTATTAGAAGTAGAATATCTTTCAGCATTTAATTAATAAATCATTCTATTCATTCCTTGGTTACATTGCTTCCAAATGGTTACATTTACTATTAATAAATTTAATTTTGTAACAGCATTAGAGAACCTAACCAATATCGACAATCAATTTCAACATTACATCATTCCATAAAGACATAAAGCAATTTACAATGTTCCTTCTTTTACGAGCATGTCAAGTTATGTCAAAATCTTTTATTATTGCTTTTTTTAATGCCTATAGTTTAGGTGTTAAAAACTAATGTCATGCAAAAATATTGACATAATACTAGTGTTTGTTTGTTTGGTGCCTTAAATATTTTTCTGAGTGTGGATATAACCTTGTTGCTAATTTGGTGTTTATAACAGCTGACACAAAACAAGGATGCTCAGCACCTGAGAAAGAAAAAAATAATGCAATTTTGAAGGAACCAGATCTGAAGGAAAACTACCAGGAAGGTGACACAGTAGAATACAGCTGTAAAGGTGGCATTGGCTTTCAGGATGGTTCCCAAGCCACCTGTTTTAAGGGGCAGTGGAAGTACCCAGAATGCATACAAAGTAAGTAGCAAATAATTATAAAATAATAATAATAATAATAATAATAATAATAATAATAATAAATAAATAAATAAATAAATGAATAAATAAATAAATGAATAAAAAGTGAATAAATGGATGTTAAATTTTACTGTTTAGTTAGATGAACAAAACACATTTACATGACTTTATTATACTTTTAAGCCTTGATTTGAATTCAGTCCTACACTCACCATTATTATTATTAGAAGAAGAAATTTAGATTATTCACTGTTCCTGGAAAATATAAAGTTAGCAGGCACTCTGTAGCCTGGCATCTACACTGTTCGCAGATTCTGGCAGCATATAGAACCCATGAGACCCTAAAACATTGATGGAGCGCCAAACAACCCTATCAAAATGCCAACTTAATCTAGGTACAAAAAGGTTTTCTATGGATATTTGAGTGAAAGTAAAGTGCCAATACCTCTTGGTTTAAAAAAGTGAGTTGTGCGCAACTGACTACACTACATGTACATTGAGTATGTATTAAAGTTGAACATTTCATTGACCAATCAACCTCGAGCACCAAAAACACAGGGCTGCTCCATTTGACATGGAGCTCCTTGATAACTAGTGTCCAAGCGTAGTTTTGAGCAAGACACATTTTTCTAGCCCATGGTAAAAATTACTCCAGTTACAGGAAAACTGCCCAATCTGGAAATACTGCTCCCTCACCTTATTACAGCCTGACAGGGTAAATGCTGACAGGCTATTTCTCTTCCAGAAAGTCAAGGGTAGCTCAGGATATGAAATTTAACCATTCTGGAGGTGAGTTCTTAAGGTGAAATTTTGTATTGCAAAATGCATTTTCCCATAGGAAATCATTTAAATACAGATAATCCATTTCAGCCACCCAAATATTACCAATTTTACCAATTCCCCACTCTATAATTATATTTATGCTTAGAAAAACAATCAAAATATTTAGAAAAGACATGTAAATAAAATAAAATATTTACATTAAACATTACTTAACCTTAACTTATAATTTTTCTTGGGAGCAGCTGCTTTAAAAATTAAACTAAAAGTGCTTCCCTTTTCTTGCTAGCATCATTGCTAACATTCTTGGGACCAATGGTGCTATGTATTAACAAAATTTTGTACAAAATGCAAATTAAAAAAAACATAATATATATGTAAACTAACTTCGCTTGGCGAAGCTAGCACTGATGAATGGAAAGCAAAATAAAAATTGTCTCCCTTTTTTGCTGGTCTGATGTTCCTCTTTCTTTGAGCAGATTAACATCTTTGTTAATTGTTGTTTATTACAGCATGCCCAGACCCTGAGAGAAAAATAAATAATGCGATTATGTTAAGAAAAAATCTGAAGGTGACCTACCAGGACGGTGACACACTAGAATACAAATGTATTAAAGACTTTCTAAAATTTCTGAATGAGACCCAAGCTATTTGTTCTAAAGGACAGTGGAATTACCCACGATGCATACATTGTAAGTAGCAAATCATTCTTGTTCAACACATTAAAAACAAACAGAATTTGCTAAATTCTTCATAAACCAGCATTGATCTTTAGCACTGGAACCAAACTGTTAATCTCACTCACCACTAACGTGGTGCTCTTACTGTCTAAAATACAACAACCTTTAATCAAAATGATATGTACATATATACATCTAAGACTGACCAAATGAGCTCTTATGCTGGATGTTGTATGTTATTTCCTGTCAACCACCTTTTACAAATGTATTTTTAAAATAGAATAGATAGTAGTTTCTAGCACAAGTCAGGTGTAATAGCCTCTTAAGTCGCTGTTGCCTAAAGCATTATGGAATGTCATTTAGGGCCAATATTATTTTCACACACATACACACACAGCGGCTTAGTTGTTTGCACTGTTGTGTTGCACCTCCAGGGTCCGGGTTCGATTCCCAGCCTGGGTCAAGGCATGGAGTTTGCATGTTTTCCCTGTGCTTGATTGGTTTCCTCCGGGTATTCCAGTTTCAAATTAGGTTAATTCTTATTACCAAATTGCTAGTAGTTTGAGTGTGTTTATGTGTGTGCCAGCCGTTTCCTGGGATAGGCTCCAGGCCCCCTTCAACCCTGTATACAGGATAAAGTGGTATAGACGATGAGTGAGAAGTTTTCCATATTTTGTTATGATTCACACTCAAATACAGATGTCGCCATTAAAAACGCTCGTTTCGGAAAAGGAATCCCATGACTTGCCGTCGTTGCAAGGGCATCAACTCGCACGTTCTGCGATATTCCATTGTCCAAGTGTAACTGTGTGTGCTTTGCACTGTCAGACACATTTTAATGCAAATAATACACCCTCCCCAGGTGTGAATCAGCTTTTCTTACCTTTACACTCGGGGAGACTAAAATGCACCCCTCCCCACTGTGCATGGTTTCAGCAAGATGAAGGATCTTGGATCTTGCTTCAGGCCTCTTCTTAAATTTGTGTAAATTTAAAATCTTCTGGATTCTACATTCTAAAATTGACATTGTTACCGTTTTTAATCCCTGGAATGCGATTTTTCTTATCATAACATGCATGCTTTTAATTACTCTACAATGTTTTAATTTTAGATTTTATTTAAAAATAAATAAATAAACCAAATTAAATTATTCCATTTGTATTTACCCTTGTAAAATAGCATTAAAAAATGATGGGTTGTGTATCGAGCAATTAAAAACAATACAAGACATGTTATGATAAGGAAACTTTCTATCTCTTCCATTCCAGTGATTAAACATCGGCTCACCAGCCGTACTTAATTCTGTCATGTCATGTGTCCTCCTCTTTACTTCGCTACAAAGTCTAAATCAGTGCTCAGCCGCACTCAAAAAGTTTTCCAGAGCGCACCGGCAGAAGTTGACTAATGATTGTGAATGCGTTGGGAAAAACAGCAAGCAGACTGACTCTGACCATTTAAAAAAACGTTTGCGTTCATTTTTTTGACACGCTCAAGTTCCCTTTGAACGGCTACACTCACTACACTATGGGGACATCTTGTCATGTTGCCGTTTGTGATGCATGTGTGTATCAAACACGCCAAATTTTGGATTATATAACCTCAGTCGGGTGACGTCATCTGATAAGACGCACCTGTAGGTTATAAATAGGAGTGAGTCGGAAACATTCCTCAGATATTAAAAATACATTTAAAAGCAGATAAAAGCATAAAACTCACCAGAAATAATGGCGGAGTTTATAGCTAGATGTCCCCCTCCTTGTGAAAATTTCCTTTCGGAGGGCAATTCACATATTCTCTGCTTTGAATGTTTGGGTGAGAGCCACGCTCTCAAAGGACTTAGAGGAGAGTGTGAGCACTGTGATGATCTTCCGATGAAGGTGCTTCGTGCGCGCTTTGTGTTGTTTAAGGAACCACGAGCCGCGCTGCACTCTTGGGAATCACAAGTTGATCTGGACAAGGCACGAGAGACAGAGCCCCTCCTTTTTCTCGCCCTCTCTTTGGCTACTAGACTTTATTATTATTTTGCCTATTTGGTCTTTTCTTGCTTGGAGTCTCTTGCATGTTACTTTCTGCCATAAAACTAAATATTTCTGCCTTGTGTCAAACTAACTTTGCTGCACATTATCAAAACATTTTCAATTGCCATTTGCCAAATATTTATGTAAACATTTTATCAACCCTTAATTATAGTAGAGTATTTATGACAGCCCTATGTTAAATATATGTTCTGTATAATGTTCAGAAGTCATCTACAAAGGTTGGGGCACAGTAAACAACAGGGCCAGAGTTAAGTAAAAATTGTTGCATGATGGTATTTTGCATTAATCTGGTCATTTGTCACTGTATTTTGAATTATCACTGAATTACTTAAAAAAACATTATCACCCCAGCCTTCAGCTTTCAACAGGCATTTGACATAACTACCATTGAGCTGTATTAACAACATTAAACATTTGTTTTATGTACAGTCTCTTTGCTGTTATACATCTGGACATGGAATTGTCACGAACTAACCGGAATGATCAGAAGACTTAGCACTTAGCGGTTAGCCCTTTGTAGCATGGATGGTAAACCCAAACGCGGAAGCACACGAGTAGGCAGGATAGCCACGCGATTTAGTCTAAGGACTCTCAGGAAAGGGGAGCAAGGGAAAAACACAAATTTAACCCGCGTCCTATAAACACACTCGAATCAGAAAGTAGACCCAAGAAAAGTGAGTACTCACAAAATGGCAGACAGGCGATCTGAACCAGCATCGGGCGAACTCAATGACTGAGTGATGTGAAGCGCCATCTTGTCTCCTTTTATGCTTCCTGTTTTAGCAACCGTTCTACTTCCGGGTCCTAGTGCCGGTCGCAAAACGGGTGTGTGTGACAGTACCCCCCTGTCCAGGACCGACTCCCGACGGTCCTGGGGTGGAGGATACCCGACGACAGTAGTCCCTGATAAGTTCCGGGTCGAGAATAAACCGGGCCGGAATCCAAGATCGCTCCTCGGGACCGTAGCCTTCCCAGTCGACCAGGTATTGGGTTCCTCGGCCCCTAGGGCGCGAATCGAGGATCCGACGTACGGTGTAAGCAGGACCACCGTCAATGATTCGGGGAGGAGGAGCAGGGGGGGAGGGTGGAACCATAGGGGAAGTGGTGAAGGGTTTCAGCTGTGACGTGTGGAAAACCGGATGGATTCGGAGCGCCGCAGGCAGCTGAAGCCGGTAGGTGACAGGGTTGATGCGGAGTGTGATGCGGTATGGGCCGATGAATCTGGGTGATAGTTTCTTTGATTCTGTGCGGAGATGCAAATTTTTTGTTGACAGCCATACCTTGTCACCTACATTATACATTCGTCCCGGTGGGTGTTGGCGGCGACACCTGCGAACCAACTGTTGGGCCGACGGTACGTCAACCTCCGGTTCTTGATGTTCAAACATCGAAGGCTGGAAACCGTGGCATACCTCGAATGGACTGAGATTTGTGGCCGAAGATACGTGGAGGTTGTGAGATAGCTCAGCCCATAAGAGATAGCGGGCCCAGGAGCGCTGACGATCGGCAACAAAACATCTTAGATAGCGCTCCAGTTGTTGGTTGGTCCGCTCCGTCTGACCATTAGTCTGAGGGTGGTATCCTGATGACAGACTGCAGGTGGAATTGATCAGACGGCAGAAGGCCTTCCAGAACCGGGCAGTGAACTGGGGCCCCCTGTCCGAGACGATGTCTTTTGGGAACCCATGCAAACGGACTACGTGCTCTAGAATCAGCTCGGCTGTCTCTTTAGCTGACGGGAGTCCGGAGAGAGCCACCAGGTGGACAGCTTTGGAGAACCGATCCACGATGGTCATAATGGTCGTCTTCTCTTCTGAAGCCGGCAGGCCCGTGATGAAGTCGACGGCAATGTGCGTCCAGGGTCTTCGAGGAACCGGGAGTGGCTGGAGCTCTCCAGGCGTCGGCTGGTTGGTGGTCTTGGCCCTGGCGCACACTGGGCACGCCTGAACGAACTCTTCGATGTCCTGGGTCATGGATGGCCACCAGAAGGCGCGTTGGACGAACTGGAGGGTGCGTCTGGTGGAGGGGGGTCCAGAGATGGGTGATGAGTGGCCCCACTCCATGACGTCGCTCCTGACCGCTTGAGGCACGTAGAGTCATCCAGGCGGCACACCTGCCAGTTCGGTCTCCGCTGCCTGTGCCTGGTGGACTCTGGTCTCTAGATCCCAGTGGAGAGGTGCAATGATATTTGAGGAGGGAAGGACAGGCGCGGGTTCCGCCCGGGTGACTTCCCCCTCATATTGTCTGGAGAGGGCGTCGGCCTTGGTGTTCTTGGACCCCGGGTGGTAGGACAGATGGAAGTTATAATGTTCAAAAAACAGGGCCCATCGCGCCTGCCTTGGGTTGAGCTGCTTGATGTTCTGGATGGTGATCAGATTCTGGTGGTCGGTCCAGACGATGAAAGGGTCGCTGGCGCCCTGGAGCCAGTGTCGCCATTCCTCCAATGCCCACTTTATGGACAACAGCTCGCGGTCCCCTACTCCGTATCGCTGTTGAGTGGGATCAAATTTTTTGCAGAAGAAGCCACAAGGGTGTAACTTCTGATTTGGACCTCGCTGGGAGAGAACAGCTCCGGCGCCCACATCCAAAGCGTCCACCTCCACAACGAATTGTTTGTCGATGTCTGGATGGAGAAGGATTGGAGCGGTGGTGAAACGTCGTCATAATTCGTGGAAGGCGGAGATGGCGGTGGAGTTGAGGTGGAAGTGATGAGATGGTGGACGGGACAGGGCAGTTAGGGGTGCTGCAACTGTACTGTAGTCCCTGATGAAGCGACGATAGAAATTCGCAAACCCGAGGAACCGTTGCTGCTTGAGGGTCTTGGGTAGGGGCCAATGACGCACAGCTTCTAGTTTCTGCGGGTCCATGGCCACACCTTGGGGCGAGATGACAAAGCCCAGAAACATGGTGGAGCGCTCGTAAAAAGCGCACTTTTCCAACTTACAATACAGTTTATGGGCGAGCAATCTCTTAAGGACCGCCCTGACGTGTTGGGTATGTTCTTCAACTGTTTGTGAGTATATGAGGATGTCGTCCAGGTAGACGAATGCCCACCGCCCCAATGTCTCGAAGGACATCATTTATGAAACTTTGAAAGGCGGCGGGGGCAATACAAAATTTCGAAGGGGATAACAAGACTTTCATAATGTCCAGTGGGAGTGATGAAGGCCGTCTTCCACTCATCGCCCTCTCTGATACGCACCAAGTTGTAGGCGATCCGAAGGTCCAACTTAGTGAAAATGGTGGCACCAGAGAGGGCGTCCAGGGCAGAGTTGGTAAGAGGCAGAGGGTGTCGGTTTTTGATGGTAATGTTGTTTAGCCCCCGATAATCGACACATGGACGAAGTTTACCCCCTTTCTTCTTTACAAAGAAGAACCCCGCGGCAGCGGGCGAGGAGGAGGGCCTGATGGTACCTTGGCGAAGGGCGTTCGACACGTATTCCTCCATCGCCCGTGTCTCGGGTGTAAGAGAGTATAAATGGCCGCGGGGGGGGAGTCGAGCCCGGCTGAAGGTCGATCGCCAGGTCGTAGGGGCGATGAGGTGGAAGATGGGTGGCGCGTTTCTTGCAGAACACTTCAGCCAGGTCTCGGTATGCTGGAGGGATGGCGTTGGTGTCGACGTCGGGGGCCTCGGACCCCCTAGAGCACGTCCCAGCCGATGCCGGTAGGCAAAGTTCGCTGCAGGCCGGTCCCCATTGTAGAATCCGGTTCTGAGTGGATCGATCGGTGGAGTATTTAGCACTTAGCGGTTAGCCCTTTGTAGCGTGGATGGTAAACCCAAACGCGGAAGCACGCGAGTAGGCAGGATAGCCACGTAATTTAGTCTAAGGACTCTCAGGAAAGGGGAGCAAGGGAAAAAGACAAATTTTACCCGCGTCCTATAAACACACACTCGAATCAGAAAGTAGACCCAAGAAAAGTGACTACTCGCAAAATGGCAGACAGGCGATCTGAACCAGCATCGGGTGAACTCAATGACTGAGTGATGTGAAGCGCCATCTTGTCTCCTTTTATGCTTCCTGTTTTAGCGACCGTTCTACTTCCGGGTCCAAGTGCCGGTCGCAAAACGGGTGTGTGTGACAGGAATTTGCTAAAATAATTCTTCTTATTATGATTATTATTATTAGAAGTAGAATATCTTTCAGCATTTAATTAATAAATCAATCTATTCATTCCTTGGTTACATTGCTTCCAAATGGTTACATTTACTATTAATAAATTAAATTTTGTAACAGCATTAGAGAACCTAACCAATATCGACAATCAATTTCAACATTACATCATTCCATAAAGACATAAAGCAATTTACAATGTTCCTTCTTTTACGAGCATGTCAAGTTATGTCAAAATCTTTTATTACTGCTTTTTTTAATGCCTATAGTTTAGGTGTTAAAAACTAATGTCATGCAAAAATATTGACATAATACTAGTGTTTGTTTGTTTGGTGCCTTAAATATTTTTCTGAGTGTGGATATAACCTTGTTGCTAATTTGGTGTTTATAACAGCTGACACAAAACAAGGATGCTCAGCACCTGAGAAAGAAAAAAATAATGCAATTTTGAAGGAACCAGATCTGAAGGAAAACTACCAGGAAGGTGACACAGTAGAATACAGCTGTAAAGGTGGCATTGGCTTTCAGGATGGTTCCCAAGCCACCTGTTTTAAGGGGCAGTGGAAGTACCCAGAATGCATACAAAGTAAGTAGCAAATAATTATAAAATAATAATAATAATAATAATAATAAATAAATAAATAAATAAATAAATAAATAAATGAATAAAAAGTGAATAAATGGATGTTAAATTTTACTGTTTAGTTAGATGAACAAAACACATTTACATGACTTTATTATACTTTTAAGCCTTGATTTGAATTCAGTCCTACACTCACCATTATTATTATTAGAAGAAGAAATTTAGATTATTCACTGTTCCTGGAAAATATAAAGTTAGCAGGCACTCTGTAGCCTGGCATCTACACTGTTCGCAGATTCTGGCAGCATATAGAACCCATGAGACCATAAAACATTGATGGAGCACCAAACAACCCCATCAAAATGCCAACTTAATCAAAGTACAAAAAGGTTTTCTATGGATATTTCAGTAAAAGTAAAGTGCCAATTTATACCTCTTGGTTTAAAAAAGTGAGTTGTGCGCAACTGACTACACTACATGTACATTGAGTATGTATTAAAGTTGAACATTTCATTGACCAATCAGCCTCGAGCACCAAAACCACAGGGCTGCTCCATTTGACATGAAGCTCCTTGATAACTAGTGTCCGAGCATAGTTTTGAGCAAGACACATTTTTCTATCCCATGGTAAAAATTACTCCAGTTACAGAAAAACTGCCCAATCTGGAAATACTGCTTCCTCACCTTATTACAGCCTGACAGGGTAAATGCTGACAGGCTATTTCTCTTCCAGAAAGTCAGTACAAGGGTAGCTCAGGATATGAAATTTAACCATTCTGGAGGTGAGTTTCTTAAGGTGAAATTTTGTATTGCAAAATGCATTTTCCCATAGGAAATCATTTAAATACAGATAATCCATTTCAGCCACCGAAATATTACCAATTTTACCAATTCCCCACTCTATAATTATATTTATGCTTAGAAAAACAATCAAAATATTTAGAAAAGACATGTAAATTAAATAAAATATTTACATTAAACATTACTTAACCTTAACTTATAATTTTTCTTGGGAGCAGCTGCTTTAAAAATTAAACTAAAAGTGCTTCACTTTTCTTGCTAGCATCATTGCTAACATTCTTGGGACCAATGGTGCTATGTATTAACAAAATTTTGTACAAAATGCAAGTAAAAAAAAAACATAAAATATATGTAAACTAACTTCGCTTGGCGAAGCTAGCACTGATGAATGGAAAGCAAAATAAAAATTGTCTCCCTTTTTTGCTGGTCTGATGTTCCTCTTTCTTTGAGCAGATTAACATCTTTGTTAATTGTTGTTTATTACAGCATGCCCAGACCCTGAGAGAAAAATAAATAATGCGATTATGTTAAGAAAAAATCTGAAGGTGACCTACCAGGACGGTGACACACTAGAATACAAATGTATTAAAGACTTTCTAAAATTTCTGAATGAGACCCAAGCTATTTGTTCTAAAGGACAGTGGAATTACCCACGATGCATACATTGTAAGTAGCAAATCATCCTTGTTCAACACATTAAAAACAAACAGAATTTGCTAAATTCTTCATAAACCAGCATTGATCTTTAGCACTGGAACCAAACTGTTAATCTCACTCACCACTAACGTGGTGCTCTTACTGTCTAAAATACAACAACCTTTAATCAAAATGATATGTACATATATACATCTAAGACTGACCAAATGAGCTCTTATGCTGGATGTTGTATGTTATTTCCTGTCAACCACCTGTTACAAATTTATTTTTAAAATAGAATAGATAGTAGTTTCTAGCACAAGTCAGGTGTGATAGCCTCTTAAGTCGCTGTTGCCTAAACCATTATGGAATGTCATTTAAGGCCAATATTATTTTCACACACATACGCACACAGTGGCTTAGTTGTTTGCACTGTTGTGTTGCACCTCCAGGGTCCGGGTTCGATTCCCAGCCTGGGTCAGGGCATGGAGTTTGCATGTTCTCCCTGTGCTTGATTGGTTTCCTCCGGGTATTCCAGTTTCAAATTAGGTTAATTCTTATTACCAAATTGCTAGTAGTGTGAGTGTGTTTATGTGTGTGCCAGCCGTCCCCTGGGATAGGCTCCAGGCCCCCTTCGACCCTGTATACAGGATAAAGTGGTATAGACGATGAGTGAGAAGTTTTCCATATTTTGTTATGATTCACACTCAAATACAGATGTCGCCATTAAAAACGCTCGTTTCGGAAAAGGAATCCCATGACTTGCCGTGGCTTTGCACGGCAAGCTGTGAAAATGCCTTTCATTATCTGTAGGGGGCAGTCGTGTTTCAGTCTGAAGTATTGTGTGTCTAATGAAGCCAAAAATGTGTTCTCTCTCTTAAGCGCCCATTAGCAGCAAGCGACAGTGCTCATAAACGTGTTGAGCTCAAACTGTATATACTAATATGTATTTATTCCTCATTTTCTTCTCACCTTTAATGATGATACTTCTTCGACTGCGCTTTCTACATTCAGTTGTATAATTATTATTAGTAGCAGTGCTCTGAATTTATCATTGTTATTATTCTTATTATTATTGTAACGCACCCACGCGTGTGTGCAAAAAGACTACAATGATGTATGATATGTTAGCCTAAAACATTATTGTTTTATTGTGTTTATGCGCTTTAAATATACACTAAACAATAAACACTGTCTTGTGCAAAGTGAAAGTGAGTTACGCATGCGGCTTTTTGATTAAAAGGCTGATAAACGCGTGCTCAGATACGAGCAGATTTATCGATAAAACAAGACATGAAATGAAAAAAAAAAAAACCCCACAAAAATATGTACTACTCTCTGAATACAACGCGACAGCACGCAAAATCCTCGGGCTTTGACTGCACTTCATTCGTTAGTACTGTAGTAGTACACTAAAAGAAATGCTGGGTTTCTGTAAACACATTGTTGGGTTGTTTATGCTGGGTCAAAATTCTGTGTTATTTTGGGTACTTTAATCAGACTGTTGGGTTGCTTTTGCTATGAATACTAAAAGGGCTGCATAATTAAACTTAATGCAAAAAAAAGAAAAAAAAAAAAGAAAAAAGAACTTCTCCATTTTGTCCCCAGACTTTTTGTTATGGTGTTTATGCAGTAAACCCATGAGTGAACACGATGATTTAAGAACTTAATTAAACACAAATATAAGTGGCATTTTAATTTAAATTCAAATCCAACATTTTAATGGTTAGTGACCGGTGCAAGGGCATCAACTCGCACGTTCTGCGATATTCCATTGTCTAAGTGTAACTGTGTGTGCTTTGCAATGTCAGACACATTTTATTGCAAATAATACACCCTCCCCAGGTGTGAATCAGCTTTTCTTACCTTTACACTCGGAGACACTAAAATGCACCCCTCCCCACTGTGCATGGTTTCAGCAAGATGAAGGATCTTGGATCTTGCTTCAGGCCTCTTCTTAAATTTGTGTAAATTTAAAATCTTCTGGATTCCACATTCTAAAATTGACATTGTTACCGTTTTTAATCCCTGGAATGCGATTTTTCTTATCATAACATGCATGATTTTAATTACTCTACAATGTTTTAATTTTAGATTTTATTTAAAAATAAATAAATAAACCAAATTAAATTATTCCATTTGTATTTACCCTTGTAAAATAGCATTAAAAAATCATGGGTTGTGTTTCGAGCGATTAAAAACAATACAAGACATGTTATGTTAAGGAAACTTTCTATCTTTTCCATTCCAGTGATTCAAAAACGGCTCACCAGACGTACTTAATTCTGTCATGTCATGTGTCCTCCTCTTTACTTCGCTACAAAGTCTAAATCAGTGCTCAGCCGCACGCCAAAAGTTTTCCAGAGTGCACCGGCAGAAGTTGACTAATGATTGTGAATGCGTTGGGAAAAACAGCAAGCAGACTGACTCTGACCATTTAAAAAAACGTTTGCGTTCATTTTCTGACACGCTTAAGTTCCCTTTCAACGGCTACACTCACTACACTCTGGGGACATCTTGTCATGTTGCCGTTTGTGATGCATGTGTGTATCAAACACGCCAAATTTTGGATTATATAACCTCAGTCGGGTGACGTCATCTGATGAGACACACCTGCAGGTTATAAATAGGAGTGAGCCGGAAACATTCCTCAGATATTAAAAAAACATTTAAAAGCAGATAAAAGCATAAAACTCACCAGAAATAATGGCGGAGTTTATAGCTAGATGTCCCCCTCCTTGTGAAAATTTCCTTTCGGAGGGCGATTCACATATTCTCTGCTTTGAATGTTTGGGTGAGAGCCACGCTCTCAAAGGACTTAGAGGAGAGTGTGAGCACTGTGATGATCTTCCGATGAAGGTGCTTCGTGCGCGCTTTGCGTTCTTTAAGGAACCACGAGCCGCGCTGCATTCTTGGGAATCACAAGTTGATCTGGACAAGGCACGAGAGACAGAGCCCCTCCTTTCTCTCGCCCTCTCTTTGGCTACTAGACTTTATTATTATTTTGCCTATTTGGTCTTTTCTTGCTTGGAGTCTCTTGCATGTTACTTTCTGCCATAAAACTAAATATTTCTGCTTTGTGTCAAACTAACTTTGCTGCACATTATCAAAACATTTTCAATTGCAATTTGCCAAATATTTGTTATGTAAACATTTTATCAACCCTTAAATATAGTAGAGTATTTATGACAGCCCTATGTTAAATATATGTTCTGTATAATGTTCAGAAGTCATCTACAAAGGTTGGGGCACAGTAAACAACAGGGCCAGAGTTAAGTAAAAATTGTTGCATGATGGTGTTTTGCATCAATCTGGTCATTTGTCACTTTATTTTGAATTATCACTGAATTACTTAAAAAAACATTATCACCCCAGCCGGTCAGCTTTCAACAGGCATTTGACATAACTACCATTGAGCTGTTTTAACAACATTAAACATTTGTTTTATGTACAGTCTCTTTGCTGTTATACATCTGGACATGGAATTGTCACGAACTAACCGGAATGATCAGATGACTTAGCACTTAGCGGTTAGCCCTTTGTAGCGTGGATGGTAAACCCAAACGCGGAAGCACACGAGTAGGCAGGATAGCCACACGATTTAGTCTAAGGACTCTCAGGAAAGGGGAGCAAGGGAAAAAGACAAATTTAACCCGCGTCCTATAAACACACACTCGAATCAGAAAGTAGACCCAAGAAAAGTGAGTACTCACAAAATGGCAGACAGGCGATCTGAACCAGCATTGGGCGAACTCAATGACTGAGTGATGTGAAGCGCCATCTTGTCTCATTTTATGCTTCCTGTTTTAGCGACCGTTCTACTTCCGGGTCCTAGTGCCGGTCGCAAAACGGGTGTGTGTGACAGTACCCCCATGTCCAGGACCGACTCCCGACGGTCCTGGGGTGGAGAATACCCGACGACGGTAGTCCCTGATAAGTTCCGGGTCGAGAATAAACCGGGCCGGAATCCAAGATCGCTCCTCGGGACCGTAGCCTTCCCAGTCGACCAGGTATTGGGTGCCTCGGCCCCTAGGGCGTGAATCGAGGATCCGACGTACGGTGTAAGCAGGACCACCGTCAATGATTCGGGGAGGAGGAGCAGGGGGGAGAGAGTGGAACCATAGGGGAAGTGGTGAAGGGTTTCAGCTGTGACGTGTGGAAAACCGGATGGATTCGGAGCGCCGCAGGCAGCTGAAGCCGGTAGGTGACAGGGTTGATGCGGAGTGTGATGCGGTATGGGCCGATGAATCTGGGTGATAGTTTCTTTGATTCTGTGCGGAGATGCAAATTTTTTGTTGACAGCCATACCTTGTCACCTACATTATACATTCGTCCCGGTGGGTGTTGGCGGCGACACCTGCGAACCAACTGTTGGGCCGACGGTACCTCAACCTCCGGTTCTTGATGTTCAAACATCGAAGGCTGGAAACCGTGGCATACCTCGAATGGACTGAGATTTGTGGCCGAAGATACGTGGAGGTTGTGAGATAGCTCAGCCCATAAGAGATAGCGGGCCCAGGAGCGCTGACGATCGGCAACAAAACATCTTAGATAGCGCTCCAGTTGTTGGTTGGTCCGCTCCGTCTGACCATTAGTCTGAGGGTGGTATCCTGATGACAGACTGCAGGTGGAATTGATCAGACGGCAGAAGGCCTTCCAGAACCGGGCAGTGAACTGGGGCCCCCTGTCCAAGACGATGTCTTTTGGGAACCCATGCAAACGGACTACGTGCTCTAGAATCAGCTCGGCTGTCTCTTTAGCTGACGGGAGTCCGGAGAGAGCCACCAGGTGGACAGCTTTGGAGAACCGATCCAGGATGGTCATAATGGTCGTCTTCTCTTCTGAAGCCGGCAGGCCCATGATGAAGTCGACGGCAATGTGCGTCCAGGGTCGGCGAGGAACCGGGAGTGGCTGGAGCTCTCCAGGCGTCGGCTGGTTGGTGGTCTTGGCCCTGGTGCACACTGGGCACGCCTGAACAAACTCTTCGATGTCCTGGGTCATGGAGGGCCACCAGAAGGCGCGTTGGACAAACTGGAGGGTGCGTCTGGTGCCGGGGTGTCCAGATATGGGTAATGAGTGGCCCCACTCCATGACGTCGCTCCTGACCGCTTGAGGCACGTAGAGTCGTCCAGGCGGCACACCTGCCGATTCGGTCTCCGCTGCCTGTGCCTGGTGGACTCTGGTCTCTAGATCCCAGTGGAGAGATGCAATGATATTTGAGGAGGGAAGGACAGGCGCGGGTTCCGCCCGGGTGACTTCCCCCTCATATTGTCTGGAGAGGGCGTCGGCCTTGGTGTTCTTAGACCCCGGGCGGTAGAACAGATGGAAGTTATAATGTTCAAAAAACAGGGCCCACCGCGCCTGCCTCGGGTTGAGCTGCTTGATGTTCTGGATGGTGATCAGATTCTGGTGGTCGGTCCAGACGATGAAAGGGTCGCTGGCGCCCTGGAGCCAGTGTCGCCATTCCTCCAATGCCCACTTTATGGACAACAGCTCGCGGTCCCCTACTCCGTATCGCTGTTGAGTGGGATCAAATTTTTTGGAGAAGAAGCCACAAGGGTGTAACTTCTGATTTGGACCTCGCTGGGAGAGAACAGCTCCGGCGCCCACATCCAAAGCGTCCACCTCCACAACGAATTGTTTGTCGATGTCTGCATGGAGAAGGATTGGAGCGGTGGTGAAACGTCGACATAATTCGTGGAAGGCGGAGATGGCGGTGGAGTTGAGGTGGAAGTGATGAGATGGTGGATGGGTCAGGGCAGTTAGGGGTGCTGCAACTGTACTGTAGTCCCTGATGAAGCGACGATAGAAATTCGCAAACCCGAGGAACCGTTGAAGCTGCTTGAGGGTCTTGGGTAGGGGCCAATGACGCACAGCTTCTAGTTTCTGTGGGTCCATGGCCACACCTTGGGGCGAGATGACAAAGCCCAGAAACGTGGTGGAGCGCTCGTGAAAAGCGCACTTTTCCAACTTACAATACAGTTGATGGGCGAGCAATCTCTTAAGGACCGCCCTGACGTGTTGGGTATGTTCTTCAACTGTTCGTGAGTATATGAGGATGTCGTCCAGGTAGACGAATGCCCACCGCCCCAATGTCTCGAAGGACATCATTTATGAAACTTTGAAAGGCGGCGGGGGCAATACAAAATTCCGAAGGGGATAACAAGACTTTCATAATGTCCAGTGGGAGTGATGAAGGCCGTCTTCTACTCATCGCCCTCTCTGATATGCACCAAGTTGTAGGCGCTCCGAAGGTCCAACTTAGTGAAAATGGTGGCACCAGAGAGGGCGTCCAGGGCAGAGTTGGTAAGAGGCAGAGGGTGTCGGTTTTTGATGGTAATGTTGTTTAGCCCCCGATAATCGACACATGGACAAAGTTCACCCCCTTTCTTCTTTACAAAGAAGAACCCCGCGGCGGCGGGCAAGGAGGAGGGCCTGATGGTACCTTGGCGAAGGGCGTTTGACACGTATTCCTCCATCGCCCGTGTCTCGGGTGTAAGAGAGTATAAATGGCCGCGGAAGAGTTGGAGGCAACTCGGTGAGCTCTTCCCCTCGCTCACCGGGTCTGGGCGTTTCCCGGTCGGAGAGGACAGATGGCTCTGTGGTGGGCTCCTGACCCGCAGTAGGCACAGAGTCCCTCCCTGAATCGCCATTCCCGTTCTGCAGCGGTCAAGGAGGCGCGTCCTAACTGCATGGGTTCCCCGGCTCCGGTGTCAACCACGGCAGGAGGTGGAGAACCGACAGGTCCATGAGTGGTGGAGGTGACGGTGGTTGGAGTTCGTGGAGTGGAAAACGCGAAAGTGGGTGTTGGCAGCAGGGTTCTCGGGGCTGGCTTCGGGCGAGATAGGAGGCGTTGGTCAATTCGGAGGGCGAGCTGAATCAAACCCTCTAGGGTGGCAGGAAGCTTCCGCCCAGCTAGCTCGTCTTTTATCCTAGAAGCCAACCCCTCGTAATAGGTGGTCCGGAGCTCGGCGTCTCCCCAGGTGGTTTGTACGGCGAGAGTGCGGAAATCAGCTGTGTAGCGGCTCACGGACGAACTTCCCTGCCGCAGGTGGTACAGCTTGGTGTCGGTCTCCACCTCGCCCGCAGGGTGTTCAAATGTTAACTTCAGCAGACGGGTGAATTCATTGTAGGAATGGGCGGTATCCGAGTCAGCACGAAGAACTGCCATGGCCCACTCAGCTGCCTGCCCCGACAGCAACGAGACAAGGAGAGCAATGCGCAATCGATCAGTGGAGTATTTGGTGGCATTGAACTCAAACACCAGATTGAGAGCAGTTAGAAAAACACTGCATCTCCCGTCTGTGCCATCCCACTTATCCGGTAGAGCAAGAAAGACATCAGAAGTAGGAGGGGGGAGGGGGGGCGGAGCTGCGGCCGCTGCGACGGGCGGACGGTTAGCCGCGCTAGCAACAGCCTCGCGGGGGCCGCGTTCTCCTGCCGGAGCTCCGCCACCTCGCGGCGCAAGGCCGCAATGTCTTGGACGCTCCTGCGAAGAGTAGCGAGCTCTCCGTTTAGCTTGTTGATTAGCTCGGCGTGCCGATCAACCACGTCACAAAGGTGCGCATAATCCGCTGGGTTTACCGCGGAGGACTCAGTCATTCTGTCACGAACTAACCGGAATGATCAGAAGACTTAGCACTTAGCGGTTAGCCCTTTGTAGCGTGGATGGTAAACCCCAACGCGGAAGCACGCGAGTAGGCAGGATAGCCACGCGATTTAGTCTAAGGACTCTCAGGAAAGGGGAGCAAGGGAAAAACACAAATTTAACCCGCGTCCTATAAACACACACTCGAATCAGAAAGTAGACCCAAGAAAAGTGAGTTGAGTAAATGAGTAAATGATTATTATTTTTAGAAGTAGAATATCTTTCAGCATTTAATTAATAAATCAATCTATTCATTCCTTGGTTACATTGCTTCCAAATGGTTACATTTACTATCGATAAATTTAATTTTGTAACAGCATTAGAGAACCTAACCAATATCGACAATCAATTTCAACATTACATCATTCCATAAAGACATAAAGCAATTTACAATGTTCCTTCTTTTACGAGCATGTCAAGTTATGTCAAAATCTTTTATTACTGCCACTAGTTTAGGTATTAAAAACTAATGTCATGCAAAAATATTGACATAATACTAGTGTTTGTTTGTTTGGTGCCTTAAATATTTTTCTGAGTGTGGATATAACCTTGTTGCTATTTTGGTGTTTATAACAGCTGACACAAAACAAGGATGCTCAGCACCTGAGAAAGAAAAAAATAATGCATTTTTGAAGGAACCAGATCTGAAGGAAAACTACCAGGAAGGTGACACAGTAGAATACAGCTGTAAAGGTGGCATTGGCTTTCAGGATGGTTCCCAAGCCACCTGTTTTAAGGGGCAGTGGAAGTACCCAGAATGCATACAAAGTGAGTAGCAAATAATTATAAAATAATAATAATAAATAAATGAATAAAAAGTGAATAAATGGATGTTAAAGTTTACTGTTTAGTTTTAAGCATTTAAGCCTTGATTTGGATTCAGTCCTACACTCACCATTATTATTATTAGAAGAAGAAATTTAGATTATTCACTGTTCTTGGAAGATATAGCAGGTTAGCAGGCACTCTGTAGCCTGGCTGCTACACTGTTCGCAGATTCTGGCAGCATATAGAACCCATGAGACCATAAAACATTGATGGAGCACCAAACAACCTCATCAAAATGCCAACTTAATCAAAGTACAAAAAGGTTTTCTATGGATATTTGACTGAAAGGAAAGTGCCAATACCTCTTGGTTTAAAAAAGTGAGTTGTGCGCAACTGACTACACTACATGTACATTGAGTATGTATTAAAGTTGAACATTTCATTGACCAATCAGCCTCGAGCACCAAAAACACAGGGCTGCTCCATTTGGCATAAAGCTCCTTGATAACTAGTGTCCGAGCATAGTTTTGAGCAAGACACATTTTTCTAGCCTATGGTAAAAATTACTCCTTTTACACAAAAACTGCCCAATCTGGAAATACTGCTTCCTCACCTTATAACAGCCTGACAGGGTAAATGCTGACAGGCTATTTCTCTTCCAGAAAGTCAGTACAAGGGTAGCTCAGGATATGAAATTTAACCATTCTGGAGGTGAGTTCTTAAGGTGAAATTTTGTATTGCGAAATGCATTTTCCCATAGGAAATAATTTAAATACAGATATGTTATGATCTCTAGTCAAAGAATTGGACGCAAAATGCAGGTATGATCTGAAAACACACGTGAGTCTTTTATTTTATCGTTTGGGGTAAAGTTTTCCCACTTATGTTGATCTCTTCTTACGTGAGGATGATAGAAACAAAACAAAGTAAACATAAACACAAACCAACAAAAGACAGCCTCCTCAGGCTGGGTCTGCAGGCGAGCACGAACACACCAAAACTGAGACAATAAACTAATAGCACTGTCACGTGGGTCCTGCGCTGCGCTTGGCTGGCGACTTGACCGTGACCTTGGTCCTGCTGCCTGTTCACTACAGGCCTTACCCCGATCCTGCAGACTCGGTTTATTCCTGAGGAGGAGATAGGAGATAGCGGTGGGGTTGGAACAACACGTACAAAATAAACATGTAAATAACAGTGAACGGACAAGACACTACGGGTTCGGCAGGATTAAATAAGGACACACAGGGGAGAGACACAGGTGTACATCATTTGTGATTAAGTGAAGACATACCAACGTAGACACACTAGGGGGAGACAAAGCTTCGGCTCAATAGTCCGGGGAACCGAATCTCACTCCCCCGGACTGTGGTGGCACAGATGTGACAAGATAATCCATTTCAGCCACCCAAATATTACCAATTTTACCAATTCCCCACTCTATAATTATATTTATGCTTAAAAAAACAATCAAAATATTTAGAAAAGACATGTAAATTAAATAAAATATTTACATTAAACATTACTTAACCTTAACTTATAATTTTTCTTGGGAGCAGCTGCTTTAAAAATTAAACTAAAAGTGCTTCCCTTTTCTTGCTAGCATCATTGCTAACATTCTTGGGACCAATGGTGCTATGTATTAACAAAATTTTGTACAAAATGCAAATAAAAAAAAACATAAAATATATGTAAACTAACTTCGCTTGGCGAAGCTAGCACTGATGAATGGAAAGCAAAATAAAAATTGTCTCCCTTTTTTGCTGGTCTGATGTTGCTCTTTCTTTGAGCAGATAAACATATTTGTTAATTGTTGTTTATTACAGCATGCCCAGACCCTGAGAGAAAAATAAATAATGCGACTATGTTAAGAAAAAATCTAAAGGTGACCTATCAGGACGGTGACACACTAGAATACAAATGTATTAAAGACTTTCTAAAATTTCTGAATGAGACCCAAGCTATTTGTTCTAAAGGACAATGGAATTACCCACGATGCATACATTGTAAGTAGCAAATCATCCTTGTTCAACACATTAAAAACAAACAGAATTTGCTAAATTCTTCATAAACCAGCATTGATCTTTAGCACTGGAACCAAACTGTTAATCTCACTTACCACTAACGTGGTGCTCTTACTGTCTAAAATACAACAACCTTTAGTCAAAATGATTTGTACATATATACATCTAAGACTGACCAAATGAGCTCTTATGCTGGATGTTGTATGTTATTTCCTGTCAACCACCTGTTACAAATTTATTTTTAAAATAGAATAGATAGTAGTTTCTAGCACAAGTCAGGTGTGATAGCCTCTTAAGTCGCTGCTGCCTAAAGCATTATGGAATGTCATTTAAGGCCAATATTATTTTCACACACATACACACACAGCGGCTTAGTTGTTTGCACTGTTGTGTTGCACCTTCAGGGTCCGGGTTCGATTCCCAGCCTGGGTCAGGGCATAGAGTTTGCATGTTCTCCCTGTGCTTGATTGGTTTCCTCCGGGTATTCCAGTTTCAAATTAGGTTAATTCTTATTACCAAATTGCTAGTAGTTTGAGTGTGTTTATGTGTGTGCCAGCCGTTTCCTGAGATAGGCTCCAGGCCCCCTTCGACCCTGTATACAGGATAAAGTGGTAAGGACGATGAGTGAGAAGCTTTCCATATTTTGTTATGATTCACACTCAAATACAGATGTCGCCATTAAAAACGCTCGTTTCGGAAACGGAATCCCATGACTTGCCGTGGCTTTGCACGGCAAGCTGTGAAAATGCCTTTCATTATCTGTAGGGGGCAGTCGTGTTTCAGTCTGAAGTATTGTGTGTCTAATGAAGCCGAAAATGTGTTCTCTCTCTTAAGCGCCCATTACCAGCAAGCGACAGTGCTCATAAACGTGTTGAGCTCAAACTGTATATACTAATATGTATTTATTCCTCATTTTCTTCTCACCTTTAATGATGATACTTCTTCGACTGCGCTTTCTACATTCAGTTTTATAATTATTATTAGTAGCAGTGCTCTGAAATTATTATTGTTATTATTCTTATTATTATTGTAACGCACCCACGCGTGTGTGCAAAAAGACTACAATGATGTATGATATGTTAGCCTAAAACATTATTGTTTTATTGTGTTTATGCGCTTTAAATATACACTAAACAATAAACACTGTCTTGTGCAAAGTGAAAGTGAGTTGCGCATGCGGCTTTTTGATCAAAAGGCTGATAAACGCGTGCGCAGATACGAGCAGATTTATCGATAAAACAAGACATGAAATGAAAAAAAATAACCACAAAAATATGTACTACTCTCTGAATACAACGCGACAGCACGCAAAATCCTCGGGCTTTGACTGCACTTCATTCGTTAGTACTGTAGTAGTACACTAAAAGAAATGCTGGGTTTCTGTAAACACATTGTTGGGTTGTTTATGCTGGGTCAAAATTCTGTGTTATTTCGGGTACTTTAATCACACTGTTGGGTTGCTTTTGCTATGAATACTAAAAGTGCTGCATGATTAAACTTAATGCAAAAAAAAAAAAAAAAAACGAAAAAAGAACTTCTCCATTTTGTCCCCAGACTTTTTGTTATGGTGTTTATGCAGTAAACCCATGAGTGAACACGATGATTTAAGAATTTAATTAAACACGAATATAAGTGGCATTTTAATTTAAATTCAAATTCAACATTTTAATGGTTAGTGACCGGTGCAAGGGCATCAACTCGCACGTTCTGTGATATTCCATTGTCCAAGTGTAACTGTGTGTGCTTTGCAATGTCAGACACATTTTAATGCAAATAACACACCCTCCCCAGGTGTGAATCAGCTTTTCTTACCTTTACACTCGGAGAGACTAAAATGCACCCCTCCCCACTGTGCATGGTTTCAGCAAGATGAAGGATCTTGGATCTTGCTTCAGGCCTCTTCTTAAATTTGTGTAAATTTAAAATCTTCTGGATTCCACATTCTAAAATTGACATTGTTACCGTTTTTAATCCCTGGAATGCGATTTTTCTTATCATAACATGCATGATTTTAATTACTCTACAATGTTTTAATTTTAGATTTTATTTAAAAATAAATAAATAAACCAAATTAAATTATTCCATTTGTATTTACCCTTGTAAAATAGCATAAAAAAATGATGGGTTGTGTTTCGAGCGATTAAAAACAATACAAGACACGTTATGATAAGGAAACTTTCTATCTTTTCCATTCCAGTGATTAAAAACGGCTCACCAGCCGTACTTAATTCGGTCATGTCATGTGTCCTCCTCTTTACTTCGCTATAAAGTCTAAATCAGTGGTCAGCCGCACGCAAAAAGTTTTCCAGAGCGCACCGGCAGAAGTTGACTAATGATTGTGAATGCGTTGGGAAAAACAGCAAGCAGACTGACTCTGACCATTTAAAAAAACGTTTGCGTTCATTTTCTGACACGCTGAAATTCCCTTTCAACGGCTACACTCACTACACTATGAGAACATCTTGTCATGTTGCCGTTTGTGATGCATGTGTGTATCAAACACGCCAAATTTTGGATTATATAACCTCAGTCGGGTGACGTCATCTGATGAGACGCACCTGCAGGTTATGAATAGGAGTGAGCCGGGAACATTCCTTAGACTCTTTGTCTTCACCGACATTGTGAGCGTGTGCGTGTCAACATAAAATACATAAAAAATACATTTAAAAGCAGATAAAAGCATAAAACTCACCAGAAATAATATCGGAGTTTATAGCTAGATGTCCCCCTCCTTGTGAAAATTTCCTTTCGGAGGGCGATTCACATATTCTCTGCTTTGAATGTTTGGGTGAGAGCCACGCTCTCAAAGGACTTAGAGGAGAGTGTGAGCACTGTGATGATCTTCCGATGAAGGTGCTTCGTGCGCGCTTTGTGTTCTTTAAGGAACCACGAGCCGCGCTGCACTCTTGGGAATCACAAGTTGATCTGGACAAGGCACGAGAGACAGAGCCCCTCCTTTCTCTCGCCCTCTCTTTGGCTACTAGACTTTATTATTATTTTGCCTATTTGGTCTTTTCTAGCTTGGAGTCTCTTGCATGTTACTTTCTGCCATAAAACTAAATATTTCTGCTTTGTGTCAAACTAACTTTGCTGCACATTATCAAAACATTTTCAATTGCCATTTGCCAAATATTTGTTATGTAAACATTTTATCAACCCTTAATTATAGTAGAGTATT